>NW_027478579.1:599232-731903 GCF_051014685.1 Ptiloglossa arizonensis
CATTCATACAACCATATCTCGCGAACGGAATGACGAACTCGAGAAATTCCTGTTGCATCTGAAAGTAGAAACTCGCCCGATTACAACGGTATGAGTATTTTTCCCCTAGGCCTTTGTAGTTATTGGTTTCGAGTATCAGACTTGCGAAAATTTTGATGGTTTCTCAACCATTCCTTAACTTCAAACTCCGATGCCTCGCGAACGGATTGGCGAACTCGAGAAGTTCCTGTCGCCTCTGAAAGTAGAAACTTGCCCGATTACAATGGTGTGTGTACTTTTCCCCTAGGTCATTCGAGTTATTCGTTTCTAGCATCAGAATTGCGAAAATTTTGATGGTTTCTCAATCATTCCTTAACTTCAAACTCCCATATCTCGCGAACCGATTGACGAACTCGAGAAATTCCTGTTGCATCTGAAAGTAGAAACTCGCCCGGTTACAACGGTATGTGTATTTTTGCCCTAGGCCATTGTAGTTATTGGTTTCGAGTATCAAACTTGCGAAAATTTTGGTGGTTTCTCAACCATTCCTTAACTTCAAACTCCCATATCTCGCGAACGGTTTGAGGAGCACGAGAAATTCCGGTTGCATCTGGAAGAAGAAACTCTCCCGATTACAACGGTATGCGTATTTTTACCCTAAGCCTTTGTAGTTATTGGTTTCGGGTATCAGACTTGCGAAAATTTTGATGGTTTCACAACCGTTCCTTAATTTCAAACTCCCATATCTCGCGAACGGATTGACGAACTCGAGAAATTCCTGTTGCATCTGAAACCAGAAACTCGTCCGATTACTACGGTATGTGTATTTTTGCCCTAGGCCATTGTAGTTATTGGTTTCGAGTATCAAACTTGCGAAAATTTTGATGGTTTCTCAACCATTCCTTAACTTCAAACTCCCATATCTCGTGAACGGTTTGAGGAGCACGAGAAATTCCGGTTGCATCTGGAAGAAGAAACTCTCCCGATTACAACGGTATGCGTATTTTTACCCTAAGCCTTTGTAGTTATTGGTTTCGGGTATCAGACTTGCGAAAATTTTGATGGTTTCACAACCGTTCCTTAATTTCAAACTCCCATATCTCGCGAACGGATTGACGAACTCGAGAAATTCCTGTTGCATCTGAAACCAGAAACTCGTCCGATTACTACGGTATGTGTATTTTTGCCCTAGGCCATTGTAGTTATTGGTTTCGAGTATCAAACTTGCGAAAATTTTGATGGTTTCTCAACCATTCCTTAACTTCAAACTCCCATATCTCGCGAACGGATGGACGAACTCGAGAAATTCCTGTTGCATCTGAAAGCAGAAACTCGACCGATTACGAAGGTATGTGTATTTTTGCCCTAGGCCATTCCAGTTATTGGTTTCGAGTATCAGACCAGCCAAAATTTTGATGGTTTCTCAACCATTCCTTACATTCATACAACCATATCTCGCGAACGGAATGACGAACTCGAGAAATTCCTGTTGCATCTGAAAGTAGAAACTCGCCCGATTACAACGGTATGAGTATTTTTCCCCTAGGCCTTTGTAGTTATTGGTTTCGAGTATCAGACTTGCGAAAATTTTGATGGTTTCTCAACCATTCCTTAACTTCAAACTCCGATGCCTCGCGAACGGATTGGCGAACTCGAGAAGTTTCTGTCGCCTCTGAAAGTAGAAACTTGCCCGATTACAATGGTGTGTGTACTTTTCCCCTAGGTCATTCGAGTTATTCGTTTCTAGCATCAGAATTGCGAAAATTTTGATGGTTTCTCAACCATTCCTTAACTTCAAACTCCCATATCTCGCGAACCGATTGACGAACTCGAGAAATTCCTGTTGCATCTGAAAGTAGAAACTCGCCCGGTTACAACGGTATGTGTATTTTTGCCCTAGGCCATTGTAGTTATTGGTTTCGAGTATCAAACTTGCGAAAATTTTGGTGGTTTCTCAACCTTTCCTTAACTTCAAACTCCCATATCTCGCGAACGGTTTGAGGAGCACGAGAAATTCCGGTTGCATCTGGAAGAAGAAACTCTCCCGATTACAACGGTATGCGTATTTTTACCCTAAGCCTTTGTAGTTATTGGTTTCGGGTATCAGACTTGCGAAAATTTTGATGGTTTCTCAACCGTTCCTTAATTTCAAACTCCCATATCTCGCGAACGGATTGACGAACTCGAGAAATTCCTGTTGCATCTGAAGCCAGAAACTCGTCCGATTACTACGGTATGTGTATTTTTGCCCTAGGCCATTGTAGTTATTGGTTTCGAGTATCAAACTTGCGAAAATTTTGATGGTTTCTCAACCATTCCTTAACTTCAAACTCCCATATCTCGCGAACGGATGGACGAACTCGAGAAATTCCTGTTGCATCTGAAAGCAGAAACTCGACCGATTACGAAGGTATGTGTATTTTTGCCCTAGGCCATTCCAGTTATTGGTTTCGAGTATCAGACCAGCCAAAATTATGATGGTTTCTCAACCATTCCTTACATTCATACAACCATATCTCGCGAACGGAATGACGAACTCGAGACATTCCTGTTGCATCTGAAAGTAGAAACTCGCCCGATTACAACGGTATGAGTATTTTTCCCCTAGGCCTTTGTAGTTATTGGTTTCGAGTATCAGACTTGCGAAAATTTTGATGGTTTCTCAACCATTCCTTAACTCCAAACCCCCAAATCTCGCGAACGGATTGACGAACTCGAGAAATTCCTGCTGCATCTGAAAGTAGAAGCTCGCCCGATTACAACGGTATGTGTATTTTTGCCCTAGGCAATAGCAGTTATTGGTTTCGAGTATCAGACTTGCGAAACTTTTGATGATTTCTCAACCATTCCTTAACTTCAAACTCCCATATCTCGCGAACGGATTACCAACTCGAGAAATTCCAGTTGCATCTAAAAGCATAATCTCGCCCAATTGCAATGGTATGTGTATTTTTGCCTTAGGCCATAGTAGTTATTGGTTTCGAGTACCAGACTTGCGAAAATTTTGATGGCTTCTCAACCATTCCTTAACTTCAAACTCCCATATCTCGCGAACGGATTGAAGAACTCGAGAAATTCCTGTTGCATCTGAAATTAGAAACTCGCCCGATTACAACGGTATGTGTACTTTTCCCGTAGGCCATTCCAGTTATTGGTTTCGAGTATCAGACCAGCGAAAATTTTGATAGTTTCTCAACCATTCCTTAACTTCAAACTCCCAAATCTCGCGAACGGATTGACGAACTCGAGAAAATCCTGCTGCATCTGAAAATAGAAGCTCGCCCGATTACAACGGTATGTGTATTTTTGCCCTAGGCAATTGTAGTTATTGGTTTCGAGTATCAGACTTGCGAAACTTTTGATGATTTCTCAACCATTCCTTAACTTCAAACCCCCATATCTCGCGAACGGATTACCAACTCGAGAAATTCCAGTTGCATCTAAAAGCATAATCTCGCCCGATTACAATGGTATGTGTTTTTTTGCCTTAGGCCATAGTAGTTATTGGTTTCGAGTACCAGACTTGCGAAAATTTTGATGGTTTCTCAACCATTCCTTAACTTCAAACTCCCATATCTCGCGAACGGATTGACGAACTCGAGGAATTTCTGTTGCAACTGAAAGCAGAAACTCGCCCGATTACAACGGTATGTGTGTTTTTCCCCTAGGCAATAGTAGTTATTGGTTTCGAGTATCAGACTTGCGAAAATTGTGATGGTTTCTCAACCATTCCTTAACTTCAAACTCCCATATCTCGTGAACGGTTTGAGGAGCACGAGAAATTCCGGTTGCATCTGGAAGAAGAAACTCTCCCGATTACAACGGTATGCGTATTTTTACCCTAAGCCTTTGTAGTTATTGGTTTCGGGTATCAGACTTGCGAAAATTTTGATGGTTTCACAACCGTTCCTTAATTTCAAACTCCCATATCTCGCGAACGGATTGACGAACTCGAGAAATTCCTGTTGCATCTGAAACCAGAAACTCGTCCGATTACTACGGTATGTGTATTTTTGCCCTAGGCCATTGTAGTTATTGGTTTCGAGTATCAAACTTGCGAATATTTTGATGGTTTCTCAACCATTCCTTAACTTCAAACTCCCATATCTCGCGAACGGATGGACGAACTCGAGAAATTCCTGTTGCATCTGAAAGCAGAAACTCGACCGATTACGAAGGTATGTGTATTTTTGCCCTAGGCCATTCCAGTTATTGGTTTCGAGTACCAGACCAGCCAAAATTTTGATGGTTTCTCAACCATTCCTTACATTCATACAACCATATCTCGCGAACGGAATGACGAACTCGAGAAATTACTGTTGCATCTGAAAGTAGAAACTCGCCCGATTACAACGGTATGAGTATTTTTCCCCTAGGCCTTTGTAGTTATTGGTTTCGAGTATCAGACTTGCGAAAATTTTGATGGTTTCTCAACCATTCCTTAACTTCAAACTCCGATGCCTCGCGAACGGATTGGCGAACTCGAGAAGTTCCTGTCGCCTCTGAAAGTAGAAACTTGCCCGATTACAATGGTGTGTGTACTTTTCCCCTAGGTCATTCGAGTTATTCGTTTCTAGCATCAGAATTGCGAAAATTTTGATGGTTTCTCAACCATTCCTTAACTTCAAACTCCCATATCTCGCGAACGGATGGACGAACTCGAGAAATTCCTGTTGCATCTGAAAGCAGAAACTCGACCGATTACGAAGGTATGTGTATTTTTGCCCTAGGCCATTCCAGTTATTGGTTTCGAGTATCAGACCAGCCAAAATTTTGATGGTTTCTCAACCATTCCTTACATTCATACAACCATATCTCGCGAACGGAATGACGAACTCGAGACATTCCTGTTGCATCTGAAAGTAGAAACTCGCCCGATTACAACGGTATGAGTATTTTTCCCCTAGGCCTTTGTAGTTATTGGTTTCGAGTATCAGACTTGCGAAAATTTTGATGGTTTCTCAACCATTCCTTAACTCCAAACCCCCAAATCTCGCGAACGGATTGACGAACTCGAGAAATTCCTGCTGCATCTGAAAGTAGAAGCTCGCCCGATTACAACGGTATGTGTATTTTTGCCCTAGGCAATAGCAGTTATTGGTTTCGAGTATCAGACTTGCGAAACTTTTGATGATTTCTCAACCATTCCTTAACTTCAAACTCCCATATCTCGCGAACGGATTACCAACTCGAGAAATTCCAGTTGCATCTAAAAGCATAATCTCGCCCAATTGCAATGGTATGTGTATTTTTGCCTTAGGCCATAGTAGTTATTGGTTTCGAGTACCAGACTTGCGAAAATTTTGATGGCTTCTCAACCATTCCTTAACTTCAAACTCCCATATCTCGCGAACGGATTGAAGAACTCGAGAAATTCCTGTTGCATCTGAAATTAGAAACTCGCCCGATTACAACGGTATGTGTACTTTTCCCGTAGGCCATTCCAGTTATTGGTTTCGAGTATCAGACCAGCGAAAATTTTGATAGTTTCTCAACCATTCCTTAACTTCAAACTCCCAAATCTCGCGAACGGATTGACGAACTCGAGAAAATCCTGCTGCATCTGAAAATAGAAGCTCGCCCGATTACAACGGTATGTGTATTTTTGCCCTAGGCAATTGTAGTTATTGGTTTCGAGTATCAGACTTGCGAAACTTTTGATGATTTCTCAACCATTCCTTAACTTCAAACCCCCATATCTCGCGAACGGATTACCAACTCGAGAAATTCCAGTTGCATCTAAAAGCATAATCTCGCCCGATTACAATGGTATGTGTTTTTTTGCATTAGGCCATAGTAGTTATTGGTTTCGAGTACCAGACTTGCGAAAATTTTGATGGTTTCTCAACCATTCCTTAACTTCAAACTCCCATATCTCGCGAACGGATTGACGAACTCGAGGAATTTCTGTTGCAACTGAAAGCAGAAACTCGCCCGATTACAACGGTATGTGTGTTTTTCCCCTAGGCAATAGTAGTTATTGGTTTCGAGTATCAGACTTGCGAAAATTGTGATGGTTTCTCAACCATTCCTTAACTTCAAACTCCCATATCTCGTGAACGGTTTGAGGAGCACGAGAAATTCCGGTTGCATCTGGAAGAAGAAACTCTCCCGATTACAACGGTATGCGTATTTTTACCCTAAGCCTTTGTAGTTATTGGTTTCGGGTATCAGACTTGCGAAAATTTTGATGGTTTCACAACCGTTCCTTAATTTCAAACTCCCATATCTCGCGAACGGATTGACGAACTCGAGAAATTCCTGTTGCATCTGAAACCAGAAACTCGTCCGATTACTACGGTATGTGTATTTTTGCCCTAGGCCATTGTAGTTATTGGTTTCGAGTATCAAACTTGCGAAAATTTTGATGGTTTCTCAACCATTCCTTAACTTCAAACTCCCATATCTCGCGAACGGATGGACGAACTCGAGAAATTCCTGTTGCATCTGAAAGCAGAAACTCGACCGATTACGAAGGTATGTGTATTTTTGCCCTAGGCCATTCCAGTTATTGGTTTCGAGTACCAGACCAGCCAAAATTTTGATGGTTTCTCAACCATTCCTTACATTCATACAACCATATCTCGCGAACGGAATGACGAACTCGAGAAATTACTGTTGCATCTGAAAGTAGAAACTCGCCCGATTACAACGGTATGAGTATTTTTCCCCTAGGCCTTTGTAGTTATTGGTTTCGAGTATCAGACTTGCGAAAATTTTGATGGTTTCTCAACCATTCCTTAACTTCAAACTCCGATGCCTCGCGAACGGATTGGCGAACTCGAGAAGTTCCTGTCGCCTCTGAAAGTAGAAACTTGCCCGATTACAATGGTGTGTGTACTTTTCCCCTAGGTCATTCGAGTTATTCGTTTCTAGCATCAGAATTGCGAAAATTTTGATGGTTTCTCAACCATTCCTTAACTTCAAACTCCCATATCTCGCGAACCGATTGACGAACTCGAGAAATTCCTGTTGCATCTGAAAGTAGAAACTCGCCCGGTTACAACGGTATGTGTATTTTTGCCCTAGGCCATTGTAGTTATTGGTTTCGAGTATCAAACTTGCGAAAATTTTGGTGGTTTCTCAACCATTCCTTAACTTCAAACTCCCATATCTCGCGAACGGTTTGAGGAGCACGAGAAATTCCGGTTGCATCTGGAAGAAGAAACTCTCCCGATTACAACGGTATGCGTATTTTTACCCTAAGCCTTTGTAGTTATTGGTTTCGGGTATCAGACTTGCGAAAATTTTGATGGTTTCACAACCGTTCCTTAATTTCAAACTCCCATATCTCGCGAACGGATTGACGAACTCGAGAAATTCCTGTTGCATCTGAAACCAGAAACTCGTCCGATTACTACGGTATGTGTATTTTTGGCCTAGGCCATTGTAGTTATTGGTTTCGAGTATCAAACTTGCGAAAATTTTGATGGTTTCTCAACCATTCCTTAACTTCAAACTCCCATATCTCGTGAACGGTTTGAGGAGCACGAGAAATTCCGGTTGCATCTGGAAGAAGAAACTCTCCCGATTACAACGGTATGCGTATTTTTACCCTAAGCCTTTGTAGTTATTTGTTTCGGGTATCAGACTTGCGAAAATTTTGATGGTTTCACAACCGTTCCTTAATTTCAAACTCCCATATCTCGCGAACGGATTGACGAACTCGAGAAATTCCTGTTGCATCTGAAACCAGAAACTCGTCCGATTACTACGGTATGTGTATTTTTGCCCTAGGCCATTGTAGTTATTGGTTTCGAGTATCAAACTTGCGAAAATTTTGATGGTTTCTCAACCATTCCTTAACTTCAAACACCCATATCTCGCGAACGGATGGACGAACTCGAGAAATTCCTGTTGCATCTGAAAGCAGAAACTCGACCGATTACGAAGGTATGTGTATTTTTGCCCTAGGCCATTCCAGTTATTGGTTTCGAGTATCAGACCAGCCAAAATTTTGATGGTTTCTCAACCATTCCTTACATTCATACAACCATATCTCGCGAACGGAATGACGAACTCGAGAAATTCCTGTTGCATCTGAAAGTAGAAACTCGCCCGATTACAACGGTATGAGTATTTTTCCCCTAGGCCTTTGTAGTTATTGGTTTCGAGTATCAGACTTGCGAAAATTTTGATGGTTTCTCAACCATTCCTTAACTTCAAACTCCGATGCCTCGCGAACGGATTGGCGAACTCGAGAAGTTCCTGTCGCCTCTGAAAGTAGAAACTTGCCCGATTACAATGGTGTGTGTACTTTTCCCCTAGGTCATTCGAGTTATTCGTTTCTAGCATCAGAATTGCGAAAATTTTGATGGTTTCTCAACCATTCCTTAGCTTCAAACTCCCATATCTCGCGAACCGATTGACGAACTCGAGAAATTCCTGTTGCATCTGAAAGTAGAAACTCGCCCGGTTACAACGGTATGTGTATTTTTGCCCTAGGCCATTGTAGTTATTGGTTTCGAGTATCAAACTTGCGAAAATTTTGGTGGTTTCTCAACCATTCCTTAACTTCAAACTCCCATATCTCGCGAACGGTTTGAGGAGCACGAGAAATTCCGGTTGCATCTGGAAGAAGAAACTCTCCCGATTACAACGGTACGCGTATTTTTACCCTAAGCCTTTGTAGTTATTGGTTTCGGGTATCAGACTTGCGAAAATTTTGATGGTTTCTCAACCGTTCCTTAATTTCAAACTCCCATATCTCGCGAACGGATTGACGAACTCGAGAAATTCCTGTTGCATCTGAAACCAGAAACTCGTCCGATTACTACGGTACGTGTATTTTTGCCCTAGGCCATTGTAGTTATTGGTTTCGAGTATCAAACTTGCGAAAATTTTGATGGTTTCTCAACCATTCCTTAACTTCAAACTCCCATATCTCGCGAACGGATTGACGAACTCGAGAAATTCCTGTTGCATCTGAAAGCAGAAACTCGACCGATTACGAAGGTATGTGTATTTTTGCCCTAGGCCATTCCAGTTATTGGTTTCGAGTATCAGACCAGCCAAAATTTTGATGGTTTCTCAACCATTCCTTACCTTCATACAACCATATCTCGCGAACGGAATGACGAACTCGAGAAATTCCTGTTGCATCTGAAAGTAGAAACTCGCCCGATTACAACGGTATGAGTATTTTTCCCCTAGGCCTTTGTAGTTATTGGTTTCGAGTATCAGACTTGCGAAAATTTTGATGGTTTCTCAACCATTCCTTAGCTTCAAACTCCGATGCCTCGCGAACGGATTGGCGAACTCGAGAAGTTCCTGTCGCTTCTGAAAGTAGAAACTTGCCCGATTACAATGGTGTGTGTACTTTTCCCCTAGGTCATTCGAGTTATTCGTTTCTAGCATCAGAATTGCGAAAATTTTGATGTTTTCTCAACCATTCCTTAACTTCAAACTCCCATATCTCGCGAACCGATTGACGAACTCGAGAAATTCCTGTTGCATCTGAAAGTAGAAACTCGCCCGATTACAACGGTATGTGTATTTTTCCCCTAGGCCTTTGTAGTTATTGGTTTCGAGTATCAGACTTGCGAAAATTTTGATGGTTTCTCAAGCGTTCCTTAACTTCACACTCCCATATCACGCGAACGGATTGACGACCTCAAGAAATTTCTGTTGCATCTGAAAACAGAAACTCTCCCGATTACAACGCTATGTGTATTTTTCCCCTAGGCCATTGTAGTTATTGGTTTCGAGTACCAGACTTGCGAAAATTTTGATGGTTTCTCAACCACTTCTTAACTTCAAACTCCCATATCTCGCGAACAGATTGACGAACTCGACAAGTTCCTGTTGCATCTGAAAGCAGAAACTCTCCCGATTACAACGGTATGTGTATTTTTGCCCTACGTCCTTCCAGTTATTCGTTTCTAGCATCAGAATTGCGAAAATTTTGATGGTTTCTCAACCATTCCTTAACTTCAAACTCCCATATCTCGCGAACGGATTGACGAACTCGAGAAATTCCTGTTGCATCTGAAAGTAGAAACTCGTCCGATTACAACGGTTTGTGTATTTTTCCCCTAGGCCTTTGTAGTTATTGGTTTCGAGTATCAGACTTGCGAAAATTTTTATGGTTTCTCAACCATTCCTTAACTTCAAACTCCGATGCCTCGCGAACGGATTGGCGAACTCGAGAAGTTCCTGTCGCCTCTGAAAGTAGAAACTTGCCCGATTACAATGGTGTGTGTACTTTTCCCCTAGGTCATTCGAGTTATTCGTTTCTAGCATCAGAATTGCGAAAATTTTGATGGTTTCTCAACCATTCCTTACCCACAAACACCCATTTCTCGCGAACCGATTGACGAACTCGAGAAATTCCTGTTGCATCTGAAAGTAGAAACTCGCCCCATTACATCGGTGTGTGTACTTTTCCCCAAGGCCATTCCAGTTATTGGTTTCGAGTAACAGACTTGCGAAAATTTTGATGGTTTCTCAACAATTCCTTAACTTCAAACTCCCATATCTCGCGAACGGATTTTCGAACTCGAGAATTTCCTATTGCATCTGAAAGCAGAAACTCGTCCGATTACAACGGTATGTGTATTTTTGCCCTAGGCCATAGTAGTTATTGGTTTCGAGTATCAGACTTGCGAAAATTTTGATGGTATCTCAAGCATTCCGTAACTTCAAACAACCATATCTCGCGAAGGGATTGACGAACTCGATTGTTTCCTGTTGCATCTGAAAGTAGAAACTCGACCGATTACAATGGCGTGTGTACTTTTCCCCTAGGTCATTCCAGTTATTCGTTTCTAGCATCAGAATTGCGAAAATATTGATGGTTTCTCAAGCATTCCTTAACTTCAAACTCCCATATCTCGCGAAGGGATAGACGAACTCGATTACTTCCCGTTGCATCTGAAAGTAGAAACTCGCCCGATTACAACGGTATGTGTATTTTCCCCCTAGGCCTTTGTAGTTATTGGTTTCAAGTATCAGACTTGCGAAAATTTTGATGGTTTCTCAACCATTCCTTACCTTCAAACTCCCATATCTCGCGAACGGATTGACGAACTCGAGAAATTCCTGTTGGATCTGAAAGTAGAAACTCGCTCGATCACAAAGGTATGTGTATATTTTTCCCCAAGGCCATAGTAGTTATTGGTTTCGAGTATCAGATTTGCGAAAATTGTGATGGTTTCTCAACCATTCCTTAACTTCAAACTCCCATATCTCGCGAACGGATTGACGAACACGAGAAATTCCGGTTGCATCTGGAAGAAGAAACTCTCCCGATTACAACGGTATGTGTATTGTTCCCCTAAGCCTTTGTAGTTATTGGTTTCGTGTATCAGACTTGCGAAAATTTTGATGGCTTCTCAACCCTACCTAAATTCAAACTCCCATATCTCGCGAACGGAATGACGAACTCGAGAAATTCCTGTTGAATCTGAAACCAGAAACTCGTCCGATTACAACGGTATGTGTATCTTTGCCCTAGGCCATAGTAGTTATTGGTTTCGAGTACCAAACTTGCGAAAATTTTGGTGGTTTCTCAACCATTCCTTTACTTCAAACTCCCATATCTCGCGAACAGATTGAAGAACTCGAGAAATTCCTGTTGCATCTGAAAGCAGAAACTCGACCGATTACAATGGTGTGTGTACTTTTCCCCTAGGTCATTCCAGTTATTTGTTTCTAGCATCAGAATTGCGAAAATTTTTATGGTTTCTCAACCATTCCTTATCTTCAAACTCTCATATCTCGCGAACGGAATGACGAGCTCGAGAAATTCCTGTTGCATCTGAAAGTAGAAACTCGCCCGATTACAACGGTATGTGTATTTTCCCCCTAGGCCTTTGTAGTTATTGGTTTCGAGTATCAGACTTGCGAAAATTTTGATGGTTTCTCAACCATTCCTTACCTTCAAACTCCCATATCTCGCGAACGGATTGACGAACTCGAGAAATACCGGTTGCATCTGGAAGAAGAAACTCTCCCGATTACAACGGTATGCGTATTTTTACCCTAAGCCTTTGTAGTTATTGGTTTCGTGTATCAGACTTGCGAAAATTTTGATGGTTTCTCAACCATTCCTTAACTTCAAACTCCCATATCTCGCGAACCGATTGACGAACTCGAGAAATTCCTGTTGCATCTGAAAGTAGAAACTCGCCCGGTTACAACGGTATGTGTATTTTTGCCCTAGGCCATTGTAGTTTCCCTCAGGGGCTGTAGCTTGTTGCTACAGTACGGGACTGGCAAACCCGAGGTGCCCGATGCCAAACCACACCGTAAGACTCCTGTTGGTCGTCGCAACGACCCACTCCCAATTCCTCTTTTGGCTTTGAGAGTGGTACGTGACGGCAGGAGGGACGGGGGCCTTGGCTTTACCGCCCGGGCCGCGAGGATGGTAACTCTATAAATTGCCCTCCAATCCTAAGCTACGGTGCGCGGTGATGGGATGCGTGGTTGGGGGGGAGGCCCCAATCCCAAGCGGCCAACAACTCCGGGGTACCTGCCGACCCCCCGGAGTATTTAGGCCTGCCCGGGTATGGCGGCTCTGCCCGGGTCGACTTACGTTCCGACCTACTCGTGGGATCCAAAATGGAAAAAACTAATTCTAAAAAAAAAAAAGGGGGAGGGGGGACGGTGCGTGTGGCGCGAGGGGTGGCGACGGAGGGGGCACTCGTGCCCCACCCGGCGCCGTTCGAGGAGGGGGACGAGACGGCGTCGGTCTCGTCCCTGGCGTCCGCGACCAGCGCCGCGGGCGTAAAGAGGCGCAGGACGGTGGAGGGGCGGAGGACGGAGGAAGATCCGTCCACGTCCGCTGCTCCACCGTTGCTCACGGTGACCGACGGGGAGGAGGACCTCAGGGACGAGGATACGGCCCATGTATCGGCCCGCATTGCCTCGTCCCTGAGGTCTATTGAGAAGGTGGCCACCACCTCGCGAGGGCTGACTGCAGCCTCCGCGAGGTCGGTTGGCCAGGCCGCGACGGAGGCGCGGAGGGCTCTCCAGGAGCTGGGACGCCGTGTACCAGCTGCCTTGGAGTGCACGAACGCCCAGCTAAGGCAGCGTGTGGAGGCGCTGCAAGACGAGCTGGCGTGCTCGCGGAGGGAGACGGACGCCCTTAGGAGGCGCCCTCATCCGGGCCCGACGGACGACTGCACGTGTGGGAGGGGGAAGGCGGGAGCTCCCCCCACACCAGCGACGTCCATGAGGAGCATCGAGCTCCTCATGGACGCCAAGATGGCGGCCATGATGGCCGTCATCCGCGGCGAAATCCGGGCGGCGCTTCGCCCCAAGGGCGGAGCGCCGGCGGGACCGAGGACCGGGCCCGGGAAACAACCGGGGGGCGGGGGACCGCAGGGGGGGACCATCGCGGTTCCGGGCCCTGCGGCAAAGACGAAGGGCAAGGGTGCCACGGTGGGGGCGACGGCGGGGGCACAAATGCCTCCGCCGCCGCCCCCATCCGGTCCCTTGTGGACGGAGGTCCTGGGCCGAAAAGAAAAAAGGACGGCGAGGAGGGCGGCCCGGGTGCCGCCGCCTCCCCCGCCGGTTGCCCCGAAGAGGGACGGAAAGGCGGGGAAGGCGAAGCCCCGTCTGGGACGCCCCCCTTCAACGGCAGCAGACATGCTGACCGTCCCGTAGGGGGGGGGGCGTCTCCTACGGGGAGGTGATGGCGGCGGCCAAGGAGAAGATATCCTTGGCCGCACTCGCCATCGAGTCGGTCCGCCCGAGATGGGCGGTGACGGGGGCGCTCATGCTGCGCGTGAGCGGCCCCGACAACGCAGCCAGGGCGGACCGACTGGCCGAAAAGCTGGGCGAGGCCTTGGCGCCCCGGGGTGTCAGGGTCGCCCGGCCCACAAAAAGCGCGGAGCTGCGCGTTTGTGGGCTGGACGACTCGGTCACCCGGGAGGAGGTGACCGGGGCGCTGGCCCAAGCCGGTGGCTGCTCTGAGGGGGACATCCGGACCGGGGAGGTCCGGCGGTCCTCCTCCGGCCTGGGAGCGGTGTGGGCACGGTGCCCTCTTCCGGCTGCCCGGAAGTTAGAAGCAGTCGGGAGGATCGTGGTGGGGTGGGTGTCGGCGAGGATCGAGGTCCTCGCCCAACGCCCACTCCAGTGCTACCGCTGCCTGGAGACGGGCCATGTCAGGCAGCGGTGCACCTCCGCGGTGGACCGCAGCGGTGCTTGTTACCGCTGCGGTGCCGAAGGCCACCGCGCGAGCCACTGCGCGGCGGCCCCCAAGTGCCCGCTGTGTGCGGACATGGGGAGACCCGCCGCGCACCGAATGGGGGGGAAGCAGTGTACCCCCCCCATCCCGACGAGGGCAGAGGAGGGGGGCGCCGGGGCCGCTCCCGGCGCCGGTGAGAGTAGCCCCAGCTGCGAGCGCCGCGGCGCCCGCGGACCTGGCCGCGACCGCCGCGACGGCCGCAAAGAAGGGGTCGGAGGCGGCGGCGGCGTTGATGTCCGCGATGGAGGTGGACATTGGCCCCGCCGCCGTCCTCACGGAGGTGCCACCAGGAGGCGGTGAGGAGGCCATCAATTAATGGCTCCCCGCCTCCTCCTGCAGGCCAACCTCAACCACTGCCGCGCAGCGCAGGACCTAATGTGTCAGACGCTGGCGGAGTGGGGGGGTGGTCTGGCAGTCGCTGCCGAGCCGTACCGCGTCCCCGACCATCCGCATTGGATGGGGGATGCGGACGGCTTGGTGGCGGCTGTGTGGCAGGGCGGTGACGGGTCCCCTCCGTTCTCCTTACTGGAGAGCGGGGCGGGATTCGTCGCCGTCCAGTGGGGGGGAGTCGCCGTGGTGGCGTGCTACGTTTCGCCCAACTGCGGCCTTGCTGCCTTCGAGCAGTACTTGGCCGGGGTGGGGGCGTGCCTCACAAGGATTGCGCCCCGGCCGGTGCTGGTCCTGGGGGACTTCAATGCCTGGTCTGTGGCATGGGGGTCCCCCAGGACCAATCGAAGGGGCGAGGCTCTGGGCGACTGGGCGGCGGGCTTCGACCTCCGGTTGATTAACCGGGGGTCGGAGCTGACGTGCGTGCGGCGCGGGGGAGGGTCCATAGTGGATTTGACGTTTGGATCCCCCGGCGCCGCGCGTATGGTGTCCGGGTGGGACGTGGTGGTGGGGGAGGAGACATTATCGGACCACCGGTATATCCGCGTGGTCCTGACCGCCCCCGAGGCCGCCGCGGCCCCGCACCGACACCTCCGCCCGGGAGCGGGTAGCGCCCCACCACGCAGATGGGCGCTTCGGCGCCTTGACAAGGACGTCCTGGTGGCAGCCGCTCTAGCCGAAACCTGGCCTCGACGGGAGACCAGGCTGCCCTACCTGGAGGAGGCCGTGGCTCGGCTCGGGAGCGCCGTCGCGCGCATTTGCGACGCGGCGATGCCCCGGGCCGGGCCGCGGTCTCCTCGTCGGGCGGTGTACTGGTGGTCGGGCGAAATCGGGGAATTGCGGACAGCATGCGTCCGGGCCCGACGCCAGTACACCCGCGCGCGTCGTCGGGCCGGACGGAGCGGCGACGACGGCGCGCGGGCGGGGGCGGCGGAACTGTACGAGTCCTATCGGGCGGAAAAGAGGGCTCTGCAGGTCGCCATCAAACGGGCCAAGGCCCAGAGCTGGAAGGAGCTCCTCGAGACCCTCGAGCGGGATCCATGGGGGCGCCCATACCGGATAGTTCTAAATAAACTCCGGCCATGGGCTCCCCCGATCACCGAGAGTCTCGACCCCCAGCTCTTGAGGGACGTGGTCGACACGCTCTTCCCGATCGTGGGGGAGAGCGGGCCACGTCCCTCTGCGGACCCGACCACCTGGTCCGCGGAGCTGGGGGTCTCGGCTGGGGAGCTAGCCGCGGCCATCCGAAGACTCGGGGCGAAGGATACTGCCCCGGGTCCTTCGGGAGTGCCCGGCCGAGTCTGGGTCTTGGCCGCGGACGTCCTGGATGACGGCCTCCGGGAGCTATTCGACCGCTGCCTGGAGGCCGGGCGATTCCCCTCCGCATGGAAGGTGGCCCGAATGGTCCTCCTCCGGAAAGAAGGTAGGCCCGCGGACTCTCCGTCCGCGTACCGGCCGATTTGCCTGCTCGACGATGTGGGCAAGCTCCTAGAAAGAGTCGTGGCGGCCCGCATCGTCGGGCACCTGTCGCGGGGTGGGCCCGGGCTGGCGGATTGCCAGTTCGGGTTCCGGGAGGGCCGGTCGACGATCGACGCGATTCGACGCGTCCGCTCCCTCTCGGCCTCGGCGGTCTCCCGGGGTGGGGTGGCATTGGCGGTGTCCTTGGACATCGCCAATGCGTTTAACACCCTACCCTGGGAGGCGATTAGGCGGGGGCTTGAGGAACATCGAGTCCCCGCCTACCTTAGGGCAGTCGTCGAGGACTACCTCCGCGACAGGTGGATCGAGTATCCGGGCCGGTGCGGGACGGAGAGGAGAGCGGTGTACTCCGGGGTTCCGCAGGGGTCGGTGTTAGGACCCCTGCTGTGGAACCTCGGGTACGACACCGTCCTGCGGGGCGAAGACCTCCCCGACGGCGTCAGTCTGACGTGCTACGCGGACGACACCTTGTTGTTGGCCGTCGGGGGGGACTGGAGGGGGGCTGTTCGGGCCGCCGAGGACGGTGCCCGGCGCGTCGTCTCCCGGATCAGGGGGATCGGTTTGGAGGTGGCTCTCCACAAAACCGGGGTACTCGGGATGTATAGACCCCGGGGAGAGCCGCCTCCCCCCCTGATCCGGGTGGGTGAGACAGACGTCGAGGTGAGGTCTCAGATGAAATATCTGGGACTTCACCTCGACAGCCACTGGCGCTTCGAGGGCCATTTCCGGGCCCTGGCCCCGCGGTTGGAGAGGATAGTTGGCGCTTTGGGCCGTATCCTCCCCAACCTGCGGGGCCCGAGTGACCGGGTTCGCCGCCTCTACGCGGGAATGGTCCACTCGGTGGCCCTATACGGGGCCCCCGTTTGGGCGGGCGACCTGGCCGCCTCCCGGCGCAGCAAGGTATTGCTGCGCCGGGTTCAAAGGCGGCTTGCACTGCGAATCGCCCGGGGGTACCGGACCGTTTCGTATGAGGCGGCGAGCGTCCTGTCAGGGCTACCCCCGGCGGACCTGATCGCGGGCGCGCATGCGGCTTTCTACGAGGGCCGCATGCGCGCCCGCGAGGATGGGGTGGTCCTGGCGGGATGCGAGGTGGAGGCCCTCAGGCGCCAGGCCCGGGAGTCCATGCTGCAGCTTTGGCAGCAGCGGCTGGCCGAGCCGTTGTTCGGCCAGAGGACTGTCCGGGCTATCCGGCCGGTCCTGTTTGAGTGGCTGGGTAGGCGCTTCGGCTCACTCACCTACCGGTTGGTGCAGGTGCTGTCCGGGCACGGATGCTTCGGACGGTACCTGTGCCGGATCGGTGTGGAAGAGGCGGCGCGCTGCTGGCACTGTCCAGCGGACGAGGACACGGCGCAACACACCCTCGAGGTGTGTCCGGCCTGGGGGGTGGAGCGCCGTGTCCTCACGGCCGTGATTGGGGCGGATCTGTCGCTGCCGGGCGTGGTACGGGTCATGCTCGGCAGCGAGACGAAGTGGCGGGCCGTGGCCTCCTTCTGCGAGGAGGTAATCTCACAGAAGGAGGCCGCGAGCCGCATTCGCGAGAGCGGGAGACCGCGAGCGAGGCCTCGTCCGAGGCCGGGGGCGGGTGGGCCTCCGGAAGGGCCGGGGAGGCCACCCTGAGGGCGGCGGGCGGGGGTGCGTAGCCCTTGAGGCTCGTGCCACCGCCCGTCGTCTGAGGGGTGGGAAGAATAAGGGACGGCGACGCTCTCGAGGGCGGAGAGGCCAGAGCCGCCCTCGGGAGCGTACGAGCCGGGGTGCGGCCGCGCCGACGGCACGGTCCCAGGGCCGTGCCTCCGGCGCGGCTATGGGGGCCGTGGGCGGTCGCGAGTGTGGGACTCGCGGCCGCCCTCGGGCGGCCCCCGGGAGTGGGACGTCGGAGCAGTGTGGCCCTGCTCCGACGTCGGGCGCCAGAGCGCCGAGGAGAAAACAGGGAAGGGAGGGTGAAGTACCCCCTCCCTTCCCTGGAACGGGAGGACACGGGCGCGAGAGCCCTGCACGGGGGAGCACCTGATGATATGATGTCTTCGGTCCCAGGTGCTCCCCCTGCATAGTGCGAGGATGGCCACCGTGGTGGGTTTTAGTGGGTAGGTCCCGCGCCCGATGGGTTTCCTTCCGGGCGCGGGGAATCCCACACTCCCCCCGCCCCTCCCCAGGCGGCGGGGGGGTCTTTCGAAGATTTCCCCCACGTTAAAAAAAAAAAAAAAAAAAAAAGGCCATTGTAGTTATTGGTTTCGAGTATCAAATTTGCGAAAATTTTTGTGATTTCTCAACCATTCCTTAACTTCAAACTCCCATATCTCGCGAACGGTTTGAGGAGCACGAGAAATTCCGGTTGCATCTGGAAGAAGAAACTCTCCCGATTACAACGGTATGCGTATTTTTACCCTAAGCCTTTGTAGTTATTGGTTTCGGGTATCAGACTTGCGAAAATTTTGATGGTTTCACAACCGTTCCTTAATTTCAAACTCCCATATCTCGCGAACGGATTGACGAACTCGAGAAATTCCTGTTGCATCTGAAACCAGAAACTCGTCCGATTACTACGGTATGTGTATTTTTGCCCTAGGCCATTGTAGTTATTGGTTTCGAGTATCAAACTTGCGAAAATTTTGATGGTTTCTCAACCATTCCTTAACTTCAAACTCCCATATCTCGTGAACGGTTTGAGGAGCACGAGAAATTCCGGTTGCATCTGGAAGAAGAAACTCTCCCGATTACAACGGTATGCGTATTTTTACCCTAAGCCTTTGTAGTTATTGGTTTCGGGTATCAGACTTGCGAAAATTTTGATGGTTTCTCAACCGTTCCTTAACTTCACACTCCCATATCACGCGAACGGATTGACGACCTCAAGAAATTTCTGTTGCATCTGAAAACAGAAACTCTCCCGATTACAACGCTATGTGTATTTTTCCCCTAGGCCATTGTAGTTATTGGTTTCGAGTACCAGACTTGCGAAAATTTTGATGGTTTCTCAACCACTTCTTAACTTCAAACTCCCATATCTCGCGAACAGATTGACGAACTCGACAAGTTCCTGTTGCATCTGAAAGCAGAAACTCTCCCGATTACAACGGTATGTGTATTTTTGCCCTACGTCCTTCCAGTTATTCGTTTCTAGCATCAGAATTGCGAAAATTTTGATGGTTTCTCAACCATTCCTTAACTTCAAACTCCCATATCTCGCGAACGGATTGACGAACTCGAGAAATTCCTGTTGCATCTGAAAGTAGAAACTCGTCCGATTACAACGGTTTGTGTATTTTTCCCCTAGGCCTTTGTAGTTATTGGTTTCGAGTATCAGACTTGCGAAAATTTTTATGGTTTCTCAACCATTCCTTAACTTCAAACTCCGATGCCTCGCGAACGGATTGGCGAACTCGAGAAGTTCCTGTCGCCTCTGAAAGTAGAAACTTGCCCGATTACAATGGTGTGTGTACTTTTCCCCTAGGTCATTCGAGTTATTCGTTTCTAGCATCAGAATTGCGAAAATTTTGATGGTTTCTCAACCATTCCTTACCCACAAACACCCATTTCTCGCGAACCGATTGACGAACTCGAGAAATTCCTGTTGCATCTGAAAGTAGAAACTCGCCCCATTACAACGGTGTGTGTACTTTTCCCCAAGGCCATTCTAGTTATTGGTTTCGAGTAACAGACTTGCGAAAATTTTGATGGTTTCTCAACAATTCCTTAACTTCAAACTCCCATATCTCGCGAACGGATTTTCGAACTCGAGAATTTCCTATTGCATCTGAAAGCAGAAACTCGTCCGATTACAACGGTATGTGTATTTTTGCCCTAGGCCATAGTAGTTATTGGTTTCGAGTATCAGACTTGCGAAAATTTTGATGGTATCTCAAGCATTCCGTAACTTCAAACAACCATATCTCGCGAAGGGATTGACGAACTCGATTATTTCCTGTTGCATCTGAAAGTAGAAACTCGACCGATTACAATGGCGTGTGTACTTTTCCCCTAGGTCATTCCAGTTATTCGTTTCTAGCATCAGAATTGCGAAAATATTGATGGTTTCTCAAGCATTCCTTAACTTCAAACTCCCATATCTCGCGAAGGGATGGACGAACTCGATTACTTCCCGTTGCATCTGAAAGTAGAAACTCGCCCGATTACAACGGTATGTGTATTTTCCCCCTAGGCCTTTGTAGTTATTGGTTTCAAGTATCAGACTTGCGAAAATTTTGATGGTTTCTCAACCATTCCTTACCTTCAAACTCCCATATCTCGCGAACGGATTGACGAACTCGAGAAATTCCTGTTGGATCTGAAAGTAGAAACTCGCTCGATCACAAAGGTATGTGTATATTTTTCCCCAAGGCCATAGTAGTTATTGGTTTCGAGTATCAGATTTGCGAAAATTGTGATGGTTTCTCAACCATTCCTTAACTTCAAACTCCCATATCTCGCGAACGGATTGACGAACACGAGAAATTCCGGTTGCATCTGGAAGAAGAAACTCTCCCGATTACAACGGTATGTGTATTTTTCCCCTAAGCCTTTGTAGTTATTGGTTTCGTGTATCAGACTTGCGAAAATTTTGATGGCTTCTCAACCCTACCTAAATTCAAACTCCCATATCTCGCGAACGGAATGACGAACTCGAGAAATTCCTGTTGAATCTGAAACCAGAAACTCGTCCGATTACAACGGTATGTGTATCTTTGCCCTAGGCCATAGTAGTTATTGGTTTCGAGTACCAAACTTGCGAAAATTTTGGTGGTTTCTCAACCATTCCTTTACTTCAAACTCCCATATCTCGCGAACAGATTGAAGAACTCGAGAAATTCCTGTTGCATCTGAAAGCAGAAACTCGACCGATTACAATGGTGTGCGTACTTTTCCCCTAGGTCATTCCAGTTATTTGTTTCTAGCATCAGAATTGCGAAAATTTTTATGGTTTCTCAACCATTCCTTATCTTCAAACTCCCATATCTCGCGAATGGAATGACGAGCTCGAGAAATTCCTGTTGCATCTGAAAGTAGAAACTCGCCCGATTACAACGGTATGTGTATTTTCCCCCTAGGCCTTTGTAGTTATTGGTTTCGAGTATCAGACTTGCGAAAATTTTGATGGTTTCTCAACCATTCCTTACCTTCAAACTCCCATATCTCGCGAACGGATTGACGAACTCGAGAAATACCGGTTGCATCTGGAAGAAGAAACTCTCCCGATTACAACGGTATGCGTATTTTTACCCTAAGCCTTTGTAGTTATTGGTTTCGTGTATCAGACTTGCGAAAATTTTGATGGTTTCTCAACCATTCCTTAACTTCAAACTCCCATATCTCGCGAACGGAATGACGAACTCGAGGAATTCCTGTTGCATCTGAAAGTAGAAACTCGCCCGATTACAACGGTATGTGTATTTTTCCCCTAGGCCTTTGTAGTTATTGGTTTCGAGTATCAGACTTCCGAAAATTTTGATGGTTTCTCAACCATTCCTTACCTTCATACACCCATACCTCGCGAACCGATTGACGAACTCGAGAAATTCCTGTTGCATCTGAAAGCAGAAGCTCGACCGATTACAATGGTGTGTGTACTTTTCCCCTAGGTCATTCCAGTTATTCGTTTCTAGCATCAGAATTGCGAAAATTTTGATGGTTTCTCAACCATTCCTTCAATTCAAACTCACACATCTCGCGAACGGAATGACGAACTCGAGAAATTCCTGTTGCATCTGAATATAGAATCTCTCCCGATTACAACGCTATGTGTATTTTTTCCCTAGGCCATTGTAGTTATTGGTTTCGAGAATCAGACTTGCGAAAATTTTGATGGTTTCTCAACCATTCTTTAACTTCAAACTCGCATATCTCGCGAACGGATTGACGAACTCGAGAAATTCCTATTGCATCTGAAAGTAGAAACTCGCCGATTACAACGGTATGTGTATTTTTCTCCTAGGCCTTTGTAGTTATTGGTTTCGAGTATCAGACTTGCGAAACTTTTGATGGTTTCTCAACCATTCCTTAACTTCAAGCTCCGATGCCTCGCGAACGGATTGGCGAACTCGAGAAGTTCCTGTCGCCTCTGAAAGTAGATACTTGCCCGATTACAATGGTGTGTGTACTTTTCCCCTAGGTCATTCGAGTTATTCGTTTCTAGCATCAGAATTGCGAAAATTTTGATGGTTTCTCAACCATTCCTTAACTTCAAACTCCCATATCTCGCGAACCGATTGACGAACTCGAGAAATTCCTGTTGCATCTGAAAGTAGAAACTCGCCCGATTACAACGGTATGTGCATTTTTCCCCTAGGCCTTTGCAGTTATTGGTTTCGTGTATCAGACTTGCGAAAATATTGATGGTTTCTCAACCATTCCTTAACTTCAAACTCCCATATCTCGCGAACGGATTATCGAACTCGAGAATTTCCTATTGCATCTGAAAGCAGAAACTCGCCCGATTACAACGGTATGTGTATTTTTGCCGTAGCCCATTGTAGTTATTGGTTTCGAGTATCAGACCTGCGAAAATTTTGATGGATTCTCAACCATTCCTTACCCACAAACACCCATTTCTCGCGAACGGAATGCCGAACTCGAGAAATTCCTGTAGCATCTGAAAGTAGAAACTCGCCCCATTACAATGGTGTGTGTACTTTTCCCCTAGGCCATTCCAGTTATTGGTTTCGAGTAACAGACTTGCGAAAATTTTGGTGGTTTCTCAACCATTCCTTTACTTCAAACTCCCATATCTCGCGAACAGATTGAAGAACTCGAGAAATTCCTGTTGCATCTGAAAGCAGAAACTCGTCCGATTACAACGGTATGTGTATTTTTGCCCTAGGCCATAGTAGTTATTGGTTTCGAGTATTAGACTTGCGAAAATTTTGATGGTTTCTCAAGCATTCCTTAACTTCAAACTCCCATATCTCGCGAAGGGATTGACGAACTCGATTATTTCCTGTTGCATCAGAAAGTTGAGACTCGTCCGATTAGAATGGCGTGTGTACTTTTCCCCTAGGTCATTCCAGTTATTCCTTTCTAGCATCAGAATTGCGAAAATTTTGATGGTTTCTCTAGCATTCCTTAACTTCAAACTCCCATATATCGCGAAGGGATTGACGAACTCGATTCTTTCCCGTTGCATCTGAAAGTAGAAACTCGACCGATTACAATGGCGTGTGTACTTTTCCCCTAGGTCATTCCAGTTATTCGTTTCTAGCATCAGAATTGCGAAAATTTTGATGGTTTCTCAGCCATTCCTTAACTTCAAACTCCCATATCTCGCGAACGGATTGACGAACTCGAGAAATTCCTGTTGCATCTGAAAGTAGAAACTCGCCCGATCACAAAGGTATGTGTATTTTTCCCCAAGGCCATAGTAGTTATTGGTTTCGAGTATCAGATTTGCGAAAATTTTGATGGTTTCTCAACCATTCCTTAACTTCAAACTCCCATATCTCGCGAACGGATTGACGAACACGAGAAATTCCGGTTGCATCTGGAAGAAGAAACTCTCCCGATTACAACGGTATGTGTATTTTTCCCCTGAGTCTTTGTAGTTATTGGTTTCGTGTATCAGACTTGCGAAAATTTTGATGGCTTCTCAATCGTACCTAAATTCAAACTCCCATATCTCGCGAAGGGATTGACGAACTCGATTATTTCCCGTTGCATCTGAAAGTAGAAACTCGACCGATTACAATGGCGTGTGTACTTTTCCCCTAGGTCATTCCAGTTATTCGTTTCTAGCATCAGAATTGCGAAAATTTTGATGGTTTCTCAACCATTCCTTAACATCAAACTCCCATATCTCGCGAACAGATTGAAGAACTCGAGAATTTCCTATTGCATCGGAAAGCAGAAACTCGCCCGATTACTACGGTATGTGTATTTTTGCCCTGGGCCATAGTAGTTATTGGTTTCGAGTATCAGACTTGCGAAAATTTTGATGATTTCTCAAGCATTCCTTAACTTCAAACTCCCATATCTCGCGAACGGATTGACGAACTCGATTATTTCCTGTTGCATCTGAAAGTAGAAACTCGCCCGATTACAAAGGTATGTGTATTTTTCCCCTAGGGCATAGTAGTTATTGGTTTCGAGTATCAGACTTTCGAAAATTGTGATGGTTTCTCAACCATTCTTTAACTTCAAACTCCCATATCTCGCGAACGGATTGACGAACTCGAGAAATACCTGCTGCATCTGAAAGTAGAAACTCGCCTGATTACAAAGGTATGTGTATTTTTGCCCTAGGCCATTCCAGTTATTGGTTTCGAGTATCAGACCAGCGAAAATTTTGATGGTTTCTCAACCATTCCTTACCTTCATACACCCATATCTCGCGAACGGAATGACGAACTCGAGAAATTCCTGTTGCATCTGAAAGTAGAAACTCGCCGGATTACAACGGTATGTGCATTTTTCCCCTAGGCCTTTGTAGTTATTGGTTTCGCGTATCAGACTTGCGAAAATTTTGATGGTTTCTCAACCGTTCCTTAATTTCAAACTCCCATATCTCGCGAACGGATTGACGAACTCGAGAAATTCCTGTTGCATCTGAAACCAGAAACTCGTCCGATTACTACGGTATGTGTATTTTTGCCCTGGGCCATAGTAGTTATTGGTTTCGAGTATCAGACTTGCGAAAATTTTGATGATTTCTCAAGCATTCCTTAACTTCAAACTCCCATATCTCGCGAACGGATTGACGAACTCGATTATTTCCTGTTGCATCTGAAAGTAGAAACTCGCCCGATTACAAAGGTATGTGTATTTTTCCCCTAGGGCATAGTAGTTATTGGTTTCGAGTATCAGACTTTCGAAAATTGTGATGGTTTCTCAACCATTCTTTAACTTCAAACTCCCATATCTCGCGAACGGATTGACGAACTCGAGAAATTCCTGTTGCATCTGAAAGCAGAAACTCGACCGATTATAATAGTGTGTGTACTTTTCCCCTAGGTCATTCCAGTTATTTGTTTCTAGCATCAGAATTGCTAAAATTTTTATGGTTTCTCAACCATTCCTTAACTTCAAACTCCCATATCTCGCGAACGGAATGACGAACTCGAGAAATTCCTGTTGCATCTGAAAATAGAATCTCTACCGATTACAACGCTATGTGTATTTTTCTCCTAGGCCATTGTAGTTATTGGTTTCGAGAATCAGACTTGCGAAAATTTTGATGGTTTCTCAACCATTCTTTAACTTCAAACTCCCATATCTCGCGAACGGATTGACGAACTCGAGAAACTCCTGTTGCATCTGAAAGTAGAAACTAGCCTGATTACAAAGGTATGTGTATTTTTGAACTAGGCCATTCCAGTTATTGGTTTCGAGTATCAGACCAGCGAAAATTTTGATGGTTTCTCAACCATTCCTTACCTTCATACACCCATCTCTCGCGAACGGAATGACGAACTCGAGAAATTCCTGTTGCATCTGAAAGTAGAAACTCGCCCGATTACAACGGTATGTGTATTTTTCCCCTAGGCCTTTGTAGTTATTGGTTTCGAGTATCAGACTTGCGAAAATTTTGATGGTTTCTCAACCGTTCCTTAACTTCACACTCCCATATCACGCGAACGGATTGACGACCTCAAGAAATTCCTATTGCATCTGAAAGTCGAAACACGCCCGATTACAAAGGTATGTGTATTTTTGCCCTAGGCCATAGTAGTTATTGGTTTCGAGTATCAGACTTGCGAAAACTGTGATGGTTTCTCAACCATTCCTGAACATCAAACTACCATATCTCGCGAACGGATTGAGGAACACGAGAAATTCCGGTTGCATCTGGAAGAAGAAACTCTCCCGATTACAACGGTATGTGTATTTTTGCCCTAGGCCATTGTAGTTATTGGTTACGAGTATCAAACTTGCGGAAATTTTGGTGGTTTCTCAACCATTCCTTAACTTCAAACTCCCATATCTCGCGAACGGATTGACGAAATCGAGAAATTCCTGTTGCATCTGATAGCAGAAACTCGCCCGATCACAAAGGTATGTGTATTTTTCCCCAGGGCCATAGTAGTTATTGGTTTCGAGTATCAGATTTGCGAAAATTTTGATGGTTTCTCAACCGTTCCTTAACTTCACACTCCCATATCACGCGAACGGATTGACGACCTCAAGAAATTCCTATTGCATCTGAATGTAGAAACACGCCCGATTACAAAGGTATGTGTATTTTTCCCCTAGGCCATAGTAGTTATTGGTTTCGAGTATCAGACTTGCGAAAACTGTGATGGTTTCTCAACCATTCCTGAATATCAAACTACCATATCTCGCGAACGGATTGAGGAACACGAGAAATTCCGGATGCATCTGGAAGAAGAAACTCTCCCGATTACAACGGTATGTGTATTTTTGCCCTAGGCCATTGTAGTTATTGGTTTCGAGTATCAAACTTGCGGAAATTTTGGTGGTTTCTCAACCATTCCTTAACTTCAAACTCCCATATCTCGCGAACGGATTGACGAACTCGAGAAATTCCTGTTGCATCTGAAAGCAGAAACTCGACCGATTACAATGGTGTGTGTACTTTTCCCCTAGATCATTCCAGTTATTCGTTTCTAGCATCAGAATTGCGAAAATTTTGATGGTTTCTCAACCATTCCTTATTTTCAAACTCCCATATCTCGCGAACGGATTGACGAACACGAGAAATTCCGGTTGCATCTGGAAGAAGAAATTCTCGCGATTACAACGGTATGTGTATTTTTCCCCTAAGCCTTTGTAGTTATTGGTTTCGTGTATCAGACTTGCGAAAATTTTGATGGCTTCTCAATCGTACCTAAATTCAAACTTCCATATCTCGCGAAGGGATTGACGAACTCGATTATTTCCCGTTGCATCTGAAAGTAGAAACACGACCGATTACAATGGCGTGTGTACTTTTCCCCTAGGTCATTCCAGTTATTCGTTTCTAGCAACAGAATTGCGAAAATTTTGATGGTTTCTCAACCATTTCTTAACATCAAACTCCCATATCTCGCGAACAGATTGAAGAACTCGAGAATTTCCTATTGCATCGGAAAGCAGAAACTCGCCCGATTACTACGGTATGTGCATTTTTGCCCTGGGCCATAGTAGTTATTGGTTTCGAGTATCAGATTTGCGAAAATTTTGATGGTTTCTCAACCATTCCTTAACTTCAAAGTCCCATATCTCGCGAACCGATTGACGAACTCGAGAAATTCCTGTTGCATCTGAAAGTAGAAACTCGCCCGATTACAACGGTATGTTTATTTTTCCCCTAGGCCTTTGTAGTTATTGGTTTCGAGTATCAGACTTGCGAAAATTTTGATGGTTTCTCAACCGTTCCTTAACTTCACACTCCCATATAACGCGAACGGATTGACGACCTCAAGAAATTCCTATTGCATCTGAAAGTCGAAACACGCCGGATTACAAAGGTATGTGTATTTTTCCCCTAGGCCATAGTAGTTATTGGTTTCGAGTATCAGACTTGCGAAAACTGTGATGGTTTCTCAATCATTCCTGAACATCAAACTACCATATCTCGCGAACGGATTGAGGAACACGAGAAATTCCGGTTGCATCTGGAAGAAGAAACTCTCCCGATTACAACGGTATGTGTATTTTTGCCCTAGGCCATTGTAGTTATTGGTTTCGAGTATCAAACTTGCGAAAATTTTTGTGGTTTCTCAACCATTCCTTAACTTCAAACTCCCATATCTCGCGAACGGATTGACGAACTCGAGAAATTCCTGTTGCATCTGATAGCAGAAACTCGCCCGATCACAAAGGTATGTGTATTTTTCCCCAGGGCCATAGTAGTTATTGGTTTCGAGTATCAGATTTGCGAAAATTTTGATGGTTTCTCAACCATTCCTTAACTTCAAACTCCCATATCTCGCGAACGGACTGACGAACACGAGAAATTCCGGTTGCATCTGGAAGAAGAAACTCTCCCGATTACAACGGTATGTGTATTTTTCCCCTAAGCATTTGTAGTTATTGGTTTCGTGTATCAGACTTGCGAAAATTTTGATGGCTTCTCAATCGTACCTAAATTCAAACTCCCATATCTGGCGAAGGGATTGACGAACTCGATTATTTCCCGTTGCATCTGAAAGTAGAAACTCGACCGATTACAATGGCGTGTGTACTTTTCCCCTAGGTCATTCCAGTTATTCGTTTCTAGCATCAGAATTGCGAAAATTTTTATGGTTTCTCAACCATTCCTTAACTTCAAACTCCCATATCTCGCGAACAGATTGAAGAACTCGAGAATTTCCTATTGCATCGGAAAGCAGAAACTCGCCCGATTACTACGGTATGTGCATTTTTGCCCTGGGCCATAGTAGTTATTGGTTTCGAGTATCAGACTTGCGAAAATTGTGATGGTTTCTCAACCATTCTTTAACTTCAAACTCCCATATCTCACGAACGGATTGACGAACTCGAGAAATTCCTGTTGCATCTGAAAGTAGAAACTCGCCCGATTACAACGGTATGTGCATTTTTCCCCTAGGCTTTGGTAGTTATTGGTTTCGAGTATCAGACTTGCGAAAATTTTGATGGTTTCTCAACCGTTCCTTAATTTCAAACTCCCATATCTCGCGAACGGATCGACGAACTCGAGAAATTCCTGTTGCATCTGAAAGCAGAAACTCGACCGATTATAATGGTGTGTGTACTTTTCCCCTAGGTCATTCCAGTTATTTGTTTCTAGCATCAGAATTGCGAAAATTTTTATGGTTTCTCAACCATGCCTTAACTTCAAACTCCCATATCTCGCGAACGGAATGACGAACTCGAGAAATTCCTGTTGCATCTGAAAGTAGAAACTCGCCGGATTACAACGGTATGTTCATTTTTCCCCTAGGCCTTTGTAGTTATTGGTTTCGAGTATCAGACTTGCGAAAATTTTGATGGTTTCTCAACCGTTCCTTAATTTCAAACTCCCATATCTCGCGAACGGATTGACGAACTCGAGAAATTCCTGTTGCATCTGAAACCAGAAACTCGTCCGATTACTACGGTATGTGTATTTTTGCCCTGGGCCATAGTAGTTATTGGTTTCGAGTATCAGACTTGCGAAAATTTTGATGATTTCTCAAGCATTCCTTAACTTCAAACTCCCATATCTCGCGAACGGAATGACGAACTCGAGAAATGCCTGTTGCATCTGAAAATGGAATCTCTCCAGATCACAAAGGTATGTGTATTTTTCCCCAGGGCCATAGTAGTTATTGGTTTCGAGTATCAGATTTGCGAAAATTTTGATTGTTTCTCAACCGTTCCTTAACTTCACACTCCCATATCACGCGAACGGATTGACGACCTTCAAAAATTCCTATTGCATCTGAATGTAGAAACACGCCCGATTACAAAGGTATGTGTATTTTTCCCCTAGGCCATAGTAGTTATTGGTTTCGAGTATCAGACTTGCGAAAACTGTGATGGCTTCTCAACCATTCCTGAATATCAAACTACCATATCTCGCGAACGGATTGAGGAACACGAGAAATTCCGGTTGCATCTGGAAGAAGAAACTCTCCCGATTACAATGGTGTGTGTATTTTTGCCCTAGGCCATTGTAGTTATTGGTTTCGAGTATCAAACTTGCGAAAATTTTGGTGGTTTCTCAACCATTCCTTAACTTCAAACTCCCATATCTCGCGAACGGATTGACGAACTCGAGAAATTCCTGTTGCATCTGAAAGCAGAAACTCGACCGATTACAATGGTGTGTGTACTTTTCCCCTAGATCATTCCAGTTATTCGTTTCTAGCATCAGAATTGCGAAAATTTTGATGGTTTCTCAACCATTCCTTAACTTCAAACTCCCATATCTCGCGAACGGATTGACGAACACGAGAAATTCCGGTTGCATCTGGAAGAAGAAACTCTCGCGATTACAACGGTATGTGTATTTTTCCCCTAAGCCTTTGTAGTTATTGGTTTCGAGTATCAGACTTGCGAAAATTTTGATGGCTTCTCAATCGTACCTAAATTCAAACTTCCATATCTCGCGAAGGGATTGACGAACTCGATTATTTCCCGTTGCATCTGAAAGTAGAAACTCGACCGATTACAATGGCGTGTGTACTTTTCCCTTAGGTCATTCCAGTTATTCGTTTCTAGCAACAGAATTGCGAAAATTTTGATGGTTTCTCAACCATTTCTTAACATCAAACTCCCATATCTCGCGAACAGATTGAAGAACTCGAGAATTTCCTATTGCGTCGGAAAGCAGAAACTCGCCCGATTACTACGGTATGTGCATTTTTGCCCTAGGCCTTTGTAGTTATTGGTTTCGAGTATCAGACTTGCGAAAATTTTGATGGTTTCTCAACCGTTCATTAATTTCAAACTCCCATATCTCGCGAACGGATTGACGAACTCGAGAAATTCCTGTTGCATCTGAAACCAGAAACTCGTCCGATTACTACGGTATGTGTATTTTTGCCCTGGGCCATAGTAGTTATTGGTTTCGAGTATCAGACTTGCGAAAATTTTGATGGTTTCTCAACCGTTCCTTAATTTCAAACTCCCATACCTCGCGAACGGATTGACGAACTCGAGAAATTCCTGTTGCATCTGAAACCAGAAACTCGTCCGATTACTACGGTATGTGTATTTTTCCCCAGGGCCATAGTAGTTATTGGTTTCGAGTATCAGATTTGCGAAAATTTTGATGGTTTCTCAACCATTCCTTAACTTCAAACTCCCATATCTCGCGAACGGACTGACGAACACGAGAAATTCCGGTTGCATCTGGAAGAAGAAACTCTCCCGATTACAACGGTATGTGTATTTTTCCCCTAAGCCTTTGTAGTTATTGGTTTCGTGTATCAGACTTGCGAAAATTTTGATGGCTTCTCAATCGTACCTAAATTCAAACTCCCATATCTCGCGAAGGGATTGACGAACTCGATTATTTCCCGTTGCATCTGAAAGTAGAAACTCGACCGATTACAATGGCGTGTGTACTTTTCCCCTAGGTCATTCCAGTTATTCGTTTCTAGCATCAGAATTGCGAAAATTTTTATGGTTTCTCAACCATTCCTTAACTTCAAACTCCCATATCTCGCGAACAGATTGAAGAACTCGAGAATTTCCTATTGCATCGGAAAGCAGAAACTCGCCCGATTACTACGGTATGTGTATTTTTGCCCTGGGCCATAGTAGTTATTGGTTTCGAGTATCAGACTTGCGAAAATTTTGATGGTTTCTCAAGCATTCCTTAACTTCAAACTCCCATATCTCGCGAACGGATTGACGAACTCGATTATTTCCTGTTGCATCTGAAAGTAGAAACTCGCCCGATTATAAAGGTATGTGTATTTTTCCCCTAGGCCATAGTAGTTATTGGTTTCGAGTATCAGAATTGCGAAAATTTTGTTGGTTTCTCAACCATTCCTTAACTTCAAACTCCCATATCTCGCGAACCGTTTGACGAACTCGAGAAATTCCTGTTGCATCTGAAAGTAGAAACTCGCCCGATTACAACGGTATGTGTATTTTTGCCCTAGGCCATTGTAGTTATTGGTTTCGAGTATCAAACTTGCGAAAATTTTGGTGGTTTCTCAACCACTCCTAAACTTCAAACTCCCATATCTCGCGAACGGATTGACGAACTCGAGAAATTCCTGTTGCATCTGAAAGCAGAAACTCGACCGATTACAATGGTGTGTGTACTTTTCCCCTAGGTCATTCCAGTTATTCGTTTCTAGCATCAGAATTGCGAAAATTTTTATGGTTTCTCAACCGTTCCTTAATTTCAAACTCCCATATCTCGCGAACGGATTGACGAACTCGAGAAATTCCTGTTGCATCTGAAACCAGAAACTCGTCCGATTACTACGGTATGTGTATTTTTCCCCAGGGCCATAGTAGTTATTGGTTTCGAGTATCAGATTTGCGAAAATTTTGATGGTTTCTCAACCATTCCTTAACTTCAAACTCCCATATCTCGCGAACGGACTGACGAACACGAGAAATTCCGGTTGCATCTGGAAGAAGAAACTCTCCCGATTACAACGGTATGTGTATTTTTCCCCTAAGCCTTTGTAGTTATTGGTTTCGTGTATCAGACTTGCGAAAATTTTGATGGCTTCTCAATCGTACCTAAATTCAAACTCCCATATCTCGCGAAGGGATTGACGAACTCGATTATTTCCCGTTGCATCTGAAAGTAGAAACTCGACCGATTACAATGGCGTGTGTACTTTTCCCCTAGGTCATTCCAGTTATTCGTTTCTAGCATCAGAATTGCGAAAATTTTTATGGTTTCTCAACCATTCCTTAACTTCAAACTCCCATATCTCGCGAACAGATTGAAGAACTCGAGAATTTCCTATTGCATCGGAAAGCAGAAACTCGCCCGATTACTACGGTATGTGTATTTTTGCCCTGGGCCATAGTAGTTATTGGTTTCGAGTATCAGACTTGCGAAAATTTTGATGGTTTCTCAAGCATTCCTTAACTTCAAACTCCCATATCTCGCGAACGGATTGACGAACTCGATTATTTCCTGTTGCATCTGAAAGTAGAAACTCGCCCGATTATAAAGGTATGTGTATTTTTCCCCTAGGCCATAGTAGTTATTGGTTTCGAGTATCAGAATTGCGAAAATTTTGTTGGTTTCTCAACCATTCCTTAACTTCAAACTCCCATATCTCGCGAACCGTTTGACGAACTCGAGAAATTCCTGTTGCATCTGAAAGTAGAAACTCGCCCGATTACAACGGTATGTGTATTTTTGCCCTAGGCCATTGTAGTTATTGGTTTCGAGTATCAAACTTGCGAAAATTTTGGTGGTTTCTCAACCACTCCTAAACTTCAAACTCCCATATCTCGCGCACGGATTGACGAACTCGAGAAATTCCTGTTGCATCTGAAAGCAGAAACTCGACCGATTACAATGGTGTGTGTACTTTTCCCCTAGGTCATTCCAGTTATTCGTTTCTAGCATCAGAATTGCGAAAATTTTGATGGTTTCTCAACCATTCCTTAACTTCAAACTCCCATATCTCGCGAACGGAATGACGAACTCGAGAAAATCCTGTTGCATCTGAATATAGAATCTCTCCCGATTACAACGCTATGTGTATTTTTCTCCTAGGCCATTGTAGTTATTGGTTTCGAGAATCAGACTTGCGAAAATTTTGATGGTTTCTCAACCATTCCTTAACTTCAAACTCCGATGCCTCGCGAACCGATTGGCGAATTCGAGAAGTTCCTGTCGCCTCTGAAAGTAGAAACTTGCCCGATTACAATGGTGTGTGTACTTTTCCCCTAGGTCATTCGAGTTATTCGTTTCTAGCATCAGAATTGCGAAAATTTTGATGGTTTCTCAACCATTCCTTAACTTCAAGCTCCCATATCTCGCGAACCGATTGACGAACTCGAGAAATTCCTGTTGCATCTGAAACCAGAAACTTGTCGGATTACAACGGTATGTGTACTTTTCCCCTGGGCCATTCCAGTTATTGGTTTCGAGTATCAGACTTGCGAAAATTTGTATGGTTTCTCAACCATTCCGTAACTTCAAACTCCCATATCTCGCGAACGGACTAACGAACTCGAGAATTTCCTATTGCATCTGAAAGCAGAAACTCGCCCGATTAAAACGGTATGTGTATTTTTGCCCTAGGCCATTGTAGTTATTGGTTTCGAGTATCAAACTTGCGAAAATTTTAATGGTTTCTCAACCATTCCTTAACTTCAAACTCCCATATCTCGCGAACGGAATGACGAACTCGAGAAATTCCTGTTGCATCTGAATATAGAATCTCTCCCGATTACAACGCTATGTGTATTTTTCCCCTAGGCCATTGTAGTTATTGGTTTCGAGAATCAGACTTGCGAAAATTTTGATGGTTTCTCAACCATTCCTTAACTTCAAGCTCCGATGCCTCGCGAACCGATTGGCGAACTCGAGAAGTTCCTGTCGCCTCTGAAAGTAGAAACTTGCCCGATTACAATGGTGTGTGTACTTTTCCCCTAGGTCATTCGAGTTATTCGTTTCTAGCAACAGAATTGCGAAAATTTTGATGGTTTCTCAACCATTCCTTAACTTCAAACTCCCATATCTCGCGAAACGATTGACGAACTCGAGAAATTCCTGTTGCATCTGAAAGTAGAAACTCGCCCGATTACAACGGTATGTGCATTTTTCCCCTGGGCCTTTGTAGTTATTGGTTTCGTGTATCAGACTTGCGAAAATTTTGATGGCTTCTCAACCGTTCCTAAATTCAAACTCCCATATCTCGCGAACGGATTGACGAACTTGAGAAATTCCTGTTGAATCTGAAACCAGAAACTCGTCCGATTATAACGGTATGTGTATCTTTGCCCTAGGCCATAGTAGTTATTGGTTTCGAGTATCAGACCAGCGAAAATTTTGATGGATTCTCAACCATTCCGTACCCACAAACACCCATTTCTCGCGAACGGAATGACGAACTCGAGAAATTCCTGTTGCACCTGAAAGTAGAAACTCGCCCCATTACAACGGTGTGTGTACTTTTCCCCTAGGCCATTCCAGTTATTGGTTTCGAGTAACAGACTTGCGAAAATTTTGATGGTTTCGCAACCATTCCTTAACTTCAAACTCCCATATCTCGCGAACGGATTATCGAACTCGAGAATTTCCTATTGCATCTGAAAGCAGAAACTCGCCCGATTACAACGGTATGTGTATTTTTGCCGTAGGCCATTGTAGTTATTGGTTTCGAGTATCAAACTTGTGAAAATTTTGATGGTTTCTCAACCATTCCTTAACTACAAACTCCTATATTTTGCGAACGGATTGACGAACTCGAGAAATTCCTGTTGCATCTGAAAGTAGAAACTCGCCCGATTACAAAGGTATGTGTATATTTGCCCTAGGCCATTCCAGTTATTGGTTTCGAGTAACAGACTTGCGAAAATTTTGATGGTTTCTCAAGCATTCCTTAACTTCAAACTCCCATATCTCGCGAAGGGATTGACGAACTGGATTATTTCCTGTTGCATCTGAAAGTAGAAACTCGTCCGATTACAATGGCGTGTGTACTTTTCCCCTAGGTCATTCCAGTTATTCGTTTCTAGCATCAGAATTGCGAAAATTTTGATGGTTTCTCAAGCATTCCTTAACTTCAAACTCCCATATCTCGCGAAGGGATTGACGAACTCGATTATTTCCCGTTGCATCTGAAAGTAGAAACTCGACCGATTACAATGGCGTGTGTACTTTTCCCCTAGGTCATTCCAGTTATTCGTTTCTAGCATCAGAATTGCGAAAATTTTGATGGTTTCTCAACCATTCCTTAACTTCAAACACCCATATCTCGCGAACGGATTCACGAACACGAGAAATTCCGGTTGCATCTGGAAGAAGAAACTCTCCCGATTACAACGGTATGTGTATTTTTCCCCTAAGCCTTTGTAGTTATTGGTTTCGTGTATCAGACTTGCGAAAATTTTGATGGCTTCTCAACCATTCCTTAACTTCAAACTCCCATATCTCGCGAAAAGATTGAAGAACTCGAGAATTTCCTATTGCATCGGAAAGCAGAAACTCGCCCGATTACTACGGTATGTGTATTTTTGCCCTAGGCCATAGTAGTTATTGGTTTCGAGTATCAGACTTGCGTAAATTTTGATGATTTCTCAAGAATTCCTTAACTTCAAACTCCCATATCTCGCGAACGGATTGAGGTACTCGATTATTTCCTGTTGCATCTGAAAGTAGAAACTCGCCCGATTACAAAGGTATGTGTATTTTTCCCCTAGGCCACAGTAGTTATTGGTTTCGAGTATCAGACTTGCGAAAATTGTGATGGTTTCTCAACCATTCCTTAACTTCAAACTCCCATATCTCGCGAACGGATTGACGAACACGAGAAATTCCGGTTGCATCTGGAAGAAGAAACTCTCCCGATTACAACGGTATGTGTATTTTTCCCCTAAGCCTTTGTAGTTATTGGTTTCGTGTATCAGACTTGCGAAAATTTTGATGGCTTCTCAACCATTCCTTAACTTCAAACTCCCATATCTCGCGTACAGATTGAAGAACTCGAGAACTTCCTATTGCATCGGAAAGCAGAAACTCGCCCGATTACTACGGTATGTGTATTTTTGCCCTAGGCCATAGTAGTTATTGGTTTCGAGTATCAGACTTGCGAAAATTTTGATGATTTCTCAAGCATTCCTTAACTTCAAACTCCCATATCTCGCGAACGGATTGAGGAACTCGAGAAATTCCTGTTGCATCTGAAAGTAGAAACTCGCCCGATTACAAAGGTATGTGTATATTTGCCCTAGGCCATTCCAGTTATTGGTTTCGAGTAACAGACTTGCGAAAATTTCGATGGTTTCTCAAGCATTCCTTAACTTCAACCTCCCATATCTCGCGAAGGGATTGACGAACTCGATTATTTCCTGTTGCATCTGAAAGTAGAAACTCGTCCGATTACAACGGCGTGTGTACTTTTCCCCTAGGTCATTCCAGTTATTCGTTTCTAGCATCAGAATTGCGAAAATTTTGATGGTTTCTCAAGCATTCCTTAACTTCAAACTCCCATATCTCGCGAAGGGATTGACGAACTCGATTATTTCCCGCTGCACCTGAAAGTAGAAACTCGACCGATTACAATGGCGTGTGTACTTTTCCCCTAGGTCATTCCAGTTATTCGTTTCTAGCATCAGAATTGCGAAAATTTTGATGGTTTCTCAACCGTTCCTTAATTTCAAACTCCTATATCTCGCGAACGGATTGACGAACTCGAGAAATTCCTGTTGCATCTGAAACCAGAAACTCGTCCGATTACTACGGTATGTGTATTTTTGCCCTAGGCCATTGTAGTTATTGGTTTCGAGTACCAAACTTGCGAAAATTTTGGTTGTTTCTCAACCATCCCTTAACTTCAAACTCCCATATCTCGCGAACGGACTAACGAACACGAGAATTTCCTATTGCATCTGAAAGCAGAAACTCGCCCGATTAAAACGGTATGTGTATTTTTGCCCTAGGCCATTGTAGTTATTGGTTTCGAGTATCAAACTTGCGAAAATTTTGATGGTTTCTCAACCATTCCTGAACTTCATACTCCCATATCTCGCGAACGGAATGACGAACTCGAGAAATTCCTGTTGCATCTGAATATAGAATCTCTCCCGATTACAATGCTATGTGTATTTTTCCCCTAAGCCTTTGTAGTTATTGGTTTCGTGTATCAGACTTGTGAAAATTTTGATGGCTTCTCAACCGTACCTAAATTCAAACTCCCATATCTCGCGAAGGGATTGACGAACTCGATTATTTCCCGTTGCATCTGAAAGTAGAAACTCGACCGATTACAATGGCGTGTGTACTTTTCCCCTAGGTCATTCCAGTTATTCGTTTCTAGCATCAGAATTGCGAAAATTTTGATGGTTTCTCAACCATTCCTTAACTTCAAACTCCCATATCTCGCGAACAGATTGAAGAACTCGAGAATTTCCTATTGCATCGGAAAGCAGAAACTCGCCCGATTACTACGGTATGTGTATTTTTGCCCTAGGCCATAGTAGTTATTGGTTTCGAGTATCAGACTTGCGAAAATTTTGGTGATTTCTCAAGCATTCCTTAACTTCAAACTCCCATATCTCGCGAACGGATTGACGAACTCGATTATTTCCTGTTGCATCTGAAAGTAGAAACTCGCCCGATTACAAAGGTATGTGTATTTTTCCCCTAGACCATAGTAGTTATTGGTTTCGAGTATCAGAATTGCGAAAATTGTGATGGTTTCTCAACCATTCTTTAACTTCAAACTCCCATATCTCGCGAACGGATTGACGAACTCGAGAAATACCTGTTGCATCTGAAAGTAGAAACTCGCCTGATTACAAAGGTATGTGTATTTTTGCCCTAGGCCATTCCAGTTATTGGTTTCGAGTATCAGACCAGCGAAAATTTTGATGGTTTCTCAACCATTCCTTACCTTCATACACCCATATCTCGCGAACGGAATGACGAACTCGAGAAATTCCTGTTGCATCTGAAAGTAGAAACTCGCCCGATTACAACGGTATGTGCATTTTTCCCCTAGGCCTTTGTAGTTATTGTTTTCGAGTATCAGACTTGCGAAAATTTTGGTGGTTTCTCAACCATTCCTTAACTTCAAACTCCCATATCTCGCGAACGGATTGACGAACTCGAGAAATTCCTGTTGCATCTGAAAGCAGAAACTCGACCGATTACAATGGTGTGTGTACTTTTCCCCTAGGTCATTCCAGTTATTTGTTTCTAGCATCCGAATTGCGAAAATTTTGATGGTTTCTCAACCGTTCCTTAATTTCAAACTCCCCATATCTCGCGAACGGATTGACGAACTCGAGAAATTCGTGTTGCATCTGAAACCAGAAACTCGTCCGATTACTGCGGTATGTGTATTTTTGCCCTAGGCCATTGTAGTTATTGGTTTCGAGTTCCAAACTTGCGAAAATTTTGGTGGTTTCTCAACCATTCCTTAACTTCAAACTCCCATATCTCGCGAACGGATAGACGAACTCGAGAAATTCCTGTTGCATCTGAAAGTAGAAACTCGCCTGATTACATAGGTATGTGTATTTTTGCCCTAGGCCATTCCAGTTATTGGTTTCGAGTATCAGACCAGCGAAAATTTTGATGGTTTCTCAACCATTCCTTACATTCATACACCCATATCTCGCGAACGGAATGACGAACTCGAGAAATTCCTGTTGCATCTGAAAGTAGAAACTCGCCCGTTTACAACGGTATGTGCATTTTTCCCCTAGGCCATTGTAGTTATTGGTTTCGAGTATCAGACTTGCGAAAATTTTGATGGTTTCTCAACCGTTCCTTAATTTCAAACTCCTATATCTCGCGAACGGATTGACGAACTCGAGAAATTCCTGTTGCATCTGAAACCAGAAACTCGTCCGATTACTACGGTATGTGTATTTTTGCCCTAGGCCATTGTAGTTATTGGTTTCGAGTACCAAACTTGCGAAAATTTTGGTTGTTTCTCAACCATCCCTTAACTTCAAACTCCCATATCTCGCGAACGGACTAACGAACACGAGAATTTCCTATTGCATCTGAAAGCAGAAACTCGCCCGATTAAAACGGTATGTGTATTTTTGCCCTAGGCCATTGTAGTTATTGGTTTCGAGTATCAAACTTGCGAAAATTTTGATGGTTTCTCAACCATTCCTTAACTTCAAACTCCCATATCTCGCGAACGGAATGACGAACTCGAGAAATTCCTGTTGCATCTGAATATAGAATCTCTCCCGATTACAACGCTATGTGTATTTTTCCCCTAGGCCATTGTAGTTATTGGTTTCGAGAATCAGACTTGCGAAAATTTTGATGGTTTCTCAACCATTCCTTAACTTCAAACTCCCATATCTCGCGAACGGAATGACGAACTCGAGAAATTCCTGTTGCATCTGAAAGTAGAAACTCGCCCGATTACAACGGTATGTGCATTTTTCCCCTAGGCCTTTGTAGTTATTGGTTTCGAGTATCAGACTTGCGAAAATTTTGATGGTTTCTCAACCGTTCCTTAATTTCAAACTCCCATATCTCGCGAACGGATTGACGAACTCGAGAAATTCCTGTTGCATCTGAAACCAGAAACTCGTCCGATTACTACTGTTTGTGTATTTTTGCCCTAGGCCATTGTAGTTATTGGTTTCGAGTACCAAACTTGCGAAAATTTTGGTTGTTTCTCAACCATCCCTTAACTTCAAACTCCCATATCTCGCGAACGGATTGACGAACTCGAGAAATTCCTGTTGCATCTGAAAGTAGAAACTCGCCCGATTACAACGGTATGTGCATTTTTCCCCTAGGCCATTGTAGTTATTGGTTTCGAGTATCAGACTTGCGAAAATTTTGATGGTTTCTCAACGGTTCCTTAATTTCAAACTCCCATATCTCGCGAACGGAATGACGAACTCGAGAAATTCCTGTTGCATCTGAAAGTAGAAACTCGCCCGATTAAAACGGTATGTGTATTTTTGCCCTAGGCCATTGTAGTTATTGGTTTCGAGTATCAAACTTGCGAAAATTTTGATGGTTTCTCAACCGTTCCTTAATTTCAAACTCCCGTATCTCGCGAACGGATTGACGAACTCGAGAAATTCCTGTTGCATCTGAAACCAGAAACTCGTCCGATTACTACGGTATGTGTATTTTTCCCCTAGGCCTTTGTAGTTATTGGTTTCGAGTATCAGACTTGCGAAAATTTTGATGGTTTCTCAACCGTTCCTTAATTTCAAACTCCCATATCTCGCGAACGGATTGACGAACTCGAGAAATTCCTGTTGCATCTGAAACCAGAAACTCGTCCGATTACTACGGTATGTGTATTTTTGCCCTAGGCCATTGTAGTTATTGGTTTCGAGTACCAAACTTGCGAAAATTTTGGTTGTTTCTCAACCATTCCTTAACTTCAAACTCCCATATCTCGCGAACGGACTAACGAACACGAGAATTTCCTATTGCATCTGAAAGCAGAAACTCGCCCGATTAAAACGGTATGTGTATTTTTGCCCTAGGCCATTGTAGTTATTGGTTTCGAGTACCAAACTTGCGAAAATTTTGGTTGTTTCTCAACCATTCCTTAAATTCAAACTCCCATATCTCGCGAACGGACTAACGAACACGAGAATTTCCTATTGCATCTGAAAGCAGAAACTCGCCCGATTAAAACGGTATGTGTATTTTTGCCCTAGGCCATTGTAGTTATTGGTTTCGAGTATCAAACTTGCGAAAATTTTGATGGTTTCTCAACCATTCCTTAACTTCAAACTCCCATATCTCGCGAACGGAATGACGAACTCGAGAAATTCCTGTTGCATCTGAAAGTAGAAACTCGCCCGATTACAACGGTATGTGCATTTTTCCCCTAGGCCTTTGTAGTTATTGGTTTCGAGTATCAGACTTGCGAAAATTTTGATGGTTTCTCAACCGTTCCTTAATTTCAAACTCCCATATCTCGCGAACGGATTGACGAACTCGAGAAATTCCTGTTGCTTCTGAAACCAGAAACTCGTCCGATTACTACGGTATGTGTATTTTTGCCCTAGGCCATTGTAGTTATTGGTTTCGAGTACCAAACTTGCGAAATTTTGGTTGTTTCTCAACCATCCCTTAACTTCAAACTCCCATATCTCGCGAACGGATTGACGAACTCGAGAAATTCCTGTTGCATCTGAAAGTAGAAACTCGCCTGATTACAAAGGTATGTGTATTTCTGCCCTAGGCCGTTCCAGTTATTGGTTTCGAGTATCAGACCAGCGAAAATTTTGATGGTTTCTCAACCATTCCTTACCTTCATACACCCATATCTCGCGAACGGAATGACGAACTCGAGAAATTCCTGTTGCATCTGAAAGTAGAAACTCGCCCGATTACAACGGTATGTGCATTTTTCCCCTAGGCCATTGTAGTTATTGGTTTCGAGTATCAGACTTGCGAAAATTTTGATGGTTTCTCAACCGTTCCTTAATTTCAAACTCCCGTATCTCGCGAACGGATTGACGAACTCGAGAAATTCATGTTGCATCTGAAACCAGAAACTCGTCCGATTACTACGGTATGTGTATTTTTCCCCTTGGCCTTTGTAGTTATTGGTTTCGAGTATCAGACTTGCGAAAATTTTGATGGTTTCTCAACCGTTCCTTAACTTCACACTCCCATATCACGCGAACGGATTGACGACCTCAAGAAATTCCTATTGCATCTGAAAGTAGAAACACGCCCGAATACAAATGTATGTGTATTTTTCCCCTAGGCCATTGTAGTTATTGGTTTCGAGTATCAGACTTGCGAAAATTGTGATGGTTTCTCAACCATTCCTTAACATCAAACTACCATATCTCGCGAACGGATTGAGGAACACGAGAAATTCCGGTTGCATCTGGAAGAAGAAACTCTCCCGATTACAACGGTATGCGTATTTTTCCCCTAGGCCATTGTAGTTATTGGTTTCGAGAATCAGACTTGCGAAAATTTTGATGGTTTCTCAACCATTCTTTAACTTCAAACTCGCATATCTCGCGGACGGATTGACGAACTCGAGAAATTCCTGTTGCATCTGAAAGTAGAAACTCGCCTGATTACAAAGGTATGTGTATTTTTGCACTAGGCCATTCCAGTTATTGGTTTCGAGTATCAGACCAGCGAAAATTTTGATGGTTTCTCAACCATTCCTTACCTTCATACACCCATATCTCGCGAACGGAATGACGAACTCGAGAAATTCCTGTTGCATCTGAAAGTAGAAACTCGCCGATTACAAAGGTATGTGTATTTTTCCCCTAGGCCTTTGTAGTTATTGGTTTCGAGTATCAGACTTGCAAAAATTTTGATGGTTTCTCAATCGTTCATTAATTTCACACTCCCATATCACGCGAACGGATTGACGACCTCAAGAAATTCCTATTGCATCTGAAAGTAGAAACACGCGCGATTACAAAGGTATGTGTATTTTTCCCTAGGCCATAGTAGTCATTGGTTTCGAGTATCAGATTTGCGAAAATTGTGATGGTTTCTCAACCATTCCTTAACTTCAAACTCCCATATCTCGCGAACCGATTGACGAACTCGAGAAATTCCTGTTGCATCTGAAACCAGAAACTTGTCCGATTACAACGGTATGTGTACTTTTCCCCTGGGCCATTCCAGTTATTGGTTTCGAGTATCAGACTTGCGAAAATTTTTATGGTTTCTCAACCATTCCTTATCTTCAAACTCCCATATCTCGCGAACGGACTAACGAACTCGAGAATTTGCTATTGCATCTGAAAGCAGAAACTCGCCCGATTAAAACGGTATGTGTATTTTTGCCCTAGGCCATTGTAGTTATTGGTTTCGAGTATCAAACTTGCTAAAATTTTGATGGATTCTCAACCATTCCTTAACTTCAAACTCCCATATCTCGCGAACGGAATGACGAACTCGAGAAATTCCTGTTGCATCTGAATATAGAATCTCTCCCGATTACAACGCTATGTGTATTTTTCCCCTAGGCCATTGTAGTTATTGGTTTCGAGAATCAGACTTGCGAAAATTTTGATGGTTTCTCAATCATTCTTTAACTTCAAACTCGCATATCTCGCGAACGGATTGACGAACTCGAGAAATTCCTGCTGCATCTGAAAGTAGAAACTCGCCTGATTACAAAGGTATGTGTACTTTTCCCCTAGGTCATTCCAGTTATTAGTTTCTAGCATCAGAATTGCGAAAATTTTGATGGTTTCACAACCATTCCTTAACTTCAAACTCCCATATCTCGCGAACGGATTGACGAACTTGAGAAATTGCTGTTGCATCTGAAAGTAGATTCTCGCCCGATCACAAAGGTATGTGTATTTTTCCCCTAAGCCTTTGTAGTTATTGGTTTCGTGTATCAGACTTGTGAAAATTTTGATGGCTTCTCAACCGTACCTAAATTCAAACTCCCATATCTCGCGAAGGGATTGACGAACTCGATTATTTCCCGTTGCATCTGAAAGTAGAAACTCGACCGATTACAATGGCGTGTGTACTTTTCCCCTAGGTCATTCCAGTTATTCGTTTCTAGCATCTGAATTGCGAAAATTTTGATGGTTTCTCAACCATTCCTTAACTTCAAACTCCCATATCTCGCGAACAGATTGAAGAACTCGAGAATTTCCTATTGCATCGGAAAGCAGAAACTCGCCCGATTACTACGGTATGTGTATTTTTGCCCTAGGCCATAGTAGTTATTGGTTTCGAGTATCAGACTTGCGAAAATTTTGGTGATTTCTCAAGCATTCCTTAACTTCAAACTCCCATATCTCGCGAACGGATTGACGAACTCGATTATTTCCTGTTGCATCTGAAAGTAGAAACTCGCCCGATTACAAAGGTATGTGTATTTTTCCCCTAGACCATAGTAGTTATTGGTTTCGAGTATCAGACTTGCGAAAATTGTGATGGTTTCTCAACCATTCTTTAACTTCAAACTCCCATATCTCGCGAACGGATTGACGAACTCGAGAAATTCCTGTTGCATCTGAAAGTAGAAACTCGACTGATTACAAAGGTATGTGTATTTCTGCCCTAGGCCATTCCAGTTATTGGTTTCGAGTATCAGACCAGCGAAAATTTTGATGGTTTCTCAACCATTCCTTACCTTCATACACCCATATCTCGCGAACGGAATGACGAACTCGAGAAATTCCTGTTGCATCTGAAAGTAGAAACTCGCCCGATTACAACGGTATGTGCATTTTTCCCCTAGGCCATTGTAGTTATTGGTTTCGAGTATCAGACTTGCGAAAATTTTGATGGTTTCTCAACCGTTCCTTAATTTCAAACTCCCGTATCTCGCGAACGGATTGACGAACTCGAGAAATTCCTGTTGCATCTGAAACCAGAAACTCGTCCGATTACTACGGTATGTGTATTTTTCCCCTAGGCCTTTGTAGTTATTGGTTTCGAGTATCAGACTTGCGAAAATTTTGATGGTTTCTCAACCGTTCCTTAACTTCACACTCCCATATCACGCGAACGGATTGACGACCTCAAGAAATTCCTATTGCATCTGAAAGTAGAAACACGCGCGATTACAAAGGTATGTGTATTTTTCCCCTAGGCCATAGTAGTTATTGGTTTCGAGTATCAGATTTGCGAAAATTGTGATGGTTTCACAACCATTCCTTAACTTCAAACTCACATATCTCGCGAACCGATTGACGAACTCGAGAAATTCCTGTTGCATCTGAAACCAGAAACTTGTCCGATTACAACGGTATGTGTACTTTTCCCCTGGGCCATTCCAGTTATTGGTTTCGAGTATCAGACTTGCGAAAATTTTTATGGTTTCTCAACCATTCCTTAACTTCAAACTCCCATATCTCGCGAACGGACTAACGAACTCGAGAATTTGCAATTGCATCTGAAAGCAGAAACTCGCCCGATTAAAACGGTATGTGTATTTTTGCCCTAGGCCATTGTAGTTATTGGTTTCGAGTATCAAACTTGCTAAAATTTTGATGGATTCTCAACCATTCCTTAACTTCAAACTCCCATATCTCGCGAACGGAATGACGAACTCGAGAAATTCCTGTTGCATCTGAAAGTAGAAACTCGCCGATTACAAAGGTATGTGTATTTTTCTCCTAGGCCTTTGTAGTTATTGGTTTCGAGTATCAGACTTGCGAAAATTTTGATGGTTTCTCAACCATTCCTTAACTTCAAACTCCCATATCTCGCGAGCCGATTGACGAACTCGAGAAATTCCTGTTGCATCTGAAAGTAGAAACTCGCCCGATTACAACGGTATGTGTATTTTTCCCCTAGGCCTTTGTAGTTATTGGTTTCGAGTATCAGACTTGCAAAAATTTTGATGGTTTCTCAATCGTTCCTTAATTTCACACTCCCATATCACGCGAACGGATTGACGACCTCAAGAAATTCCTATTGCATCTGAAAGTAGAAACACGCGCGATTACAAAGGTATGTGTATTTTTCCCTAGGCCATAGTAGTCATTGGTTTCGAGTATCAGATTTGCGAAAATTGTGATGGTTTCACAACCATTCCTTAACTTCAAACTCCCATATCTCGCGAACCGATTGACGAACTCGAGAAATTCCTGTTGCATCTGAAACCAGAAACTTGTCCGATTACAACGGTATGTGTACCTTTCCCCTGGGCCATTCCAGTTATTGGTTTCGAGTATCAGACTTGCGAAAATTTTTATGGTTTCTCAACCATTCCTTAACTTCAAACTCCCATATCTCGCGAACGGACTAACGAACTCGAGAATTTGCTATTGCATCTGAAAGCAGAAACTCGCCCGATTAAAACGGTATGTGTATTTTTGCCCTAGGCCATTGTAGTTATTGGTTTCGAGTATCAAACTTGCTAAAATTTTGATGGATTCTCAACCATTCCTTAACTTCAAACTCCCATATCTCGCGAACGGAATGACGAACTCGAGAAATTCCTGTTGCATCTGAATATAGAATCTCTCCCGATTACAACGCTATGTGTATTTTTCCCCTAGGCCATTGTAGTTATTGGTTTCGAGAATCAGACTTGCGAAAATTTTGATGGTTTCTCAACCATTCTTTAACTTCAAACTCGCATATCTCGCGAACGGATTGACGAACTCGAGAAATTCCTGTTGCATCTGAAAGTAGAAACTCGCCTGATTACAAAGGTATGTGTACTTTTCCCCTAGGTCATTCCAGTTATTCGTTTCTAGCATCAGAATTGCGAAAATTTTGATGGTTTCACAACCATTCCTTAACTTCAAACTCCCATATCTCGCGAACGGATTGACGAACTTGAGAAATTCCTGTTGCATCTGAAAGTAGAATCTCGCCCGATCACAAAGGTATGTGTATTTTTCCCCTAAGCCTTTGTAGTTATTGGTTTCGTGTATCAGACTTGTGAAAATTTTGATGGCTTCTCAACCGTACCTAAATTCAAACTCCCATATCTCGCGAAGGGATTGACGAACTCGATTATTTCCCGTTGCATCTGAAAGTAGAAACTCGACCGATTACAATGGCGTGTGTACTTTTCCCCTAGGTCATTCCAGTTATTCGTTTCTAGCATCTGAATTGCGAAAATTTTGATGGTTTCTCAACCATTCCTTAACTTCAAACTCCCATATCTCGCGAACAGATTGAAGAACTCGAGAATTTCCTATTGCATCGGAAAGCAGAAACTCGCCCGATTACTACGGTATGTGTATTTTTGCCCTAGGCCATAGTAGTTATTGGTTTCGAGTATCAGACTTGCGAAAATTTTGGTGATTTCTCAAGCATTGCTTAACTTCAAACTCCCATATCTCGCGAACGGATTGACGAACTCGATTATTTCCTGTTGCATCTGAAAGTAGAAACTCGCCCAATTACAAAGGTATGTGTATTTTTCCCCTAGACCATAGTAGTTATTGGTTTCGAGTATCAGACTTGCGAAAATTGTGATGGTTTCTCAACCATTCTTTAACTTCAAACTCCCATATCTCGCGAACGGATTGACGAACTCGAGAAATTCCTGTTGCATCTGAAAGTAGAAACTCGCCTGATTACAAAGGTATGTGTATTTTTGCCCTAGGCCATTCCAGTTATTGGTTTCGAGTATCAGACCAGCGAAAATTTTGATGGTTTCTCAACCATTCCTTACCTTCATACACCCATATCTCGCGAACGGAATGACGAACTCGAGAAATTCCTGTTGCATCTGAAAGTAGAAACTCGCCCGATTACAACGGTATGTGCATTTTTCCCCTAGGCATTTGTAGTTATTGTTTTCGAGTATCAGACTTGCGAAAATTTTGATGGTTTCTCAACCGTTCGTTAATTTCAAACTCCCACATCTCGCGAACGGATTGACGAACTCGAGAAATTCCTGTTGCATATGAAACCAGAAACTCGTCCGATTACTACGGTATGTGTATTTTTGCCCTAGGCCATTGTAGTTATTGGTTTCGAGTACCAAACTTGCGAAAATTTTGGTGGTTTCTCAACCATTCCTTAACTTCGAACTCCCATATCTCGCGAACGGATTGACGAACTCGAGAAATTCCTGTTGCATCTGAAAGCAGAAACTCGACCGATTACAATGGTGTGTGTACTTATCCCCTAGGTCATTCCAGTTATTTGTTTCTAGCATCCGAATTGCGAAAATTTTGATGGTTTCTCAACCGTTCCTTAATTTCAAACTCCCCATATCTCGCGAACGGATTGACGAACTCGAGAAATTCCTGTTGCATCTGAAACCAGGAACTCGTCCGATTACTGCGGTATGTGTATTTTTGCCCTAGGCCATTGTAGTTATTGGTTTCGAGTACCAAACTTGCGAAAATTTTGGTTGTTTCTCAACCATCCCTTAACTTCAAACTCCCATATCTCGCGAACGGATTGACGAACTCGAGAAATTCCTGTTGCATCTGAAAGTAGAAACTAGCCTGATTACAAAGGTATGTGTATTTCTGCCCTAGGCCATTCCAGTTATTGGTTTCGAGTATCAGACCAGCGAAAATTTTGATGGTTTCTCAACCATTCCTTACCTTCATACACCCATATCTCGCGAACGGAATGACGAACTCGAGAAATTCCTGTTGCATCTGAAAGTAGAAACTCGCCCGATTACAACGGTATGTGCATTTTTCCCCTAGGCCATTGTAGTTATTGTTTTCGAGTATCAGACTTGCGAAAATTTTGATGGTTTCTCAACCGTTCCTTAATTTCAAACTCCCGTATCTCGCGAACGGATTGACGAACTCGAGAAATTCCTGTTGCATCTGAAACCAGAAACTCGTCCGATTACTACGGTATGTGTATTTTTCCCCTAGGCCTTTGTAGTTATTGGTTTCGAGTATCAGACTTGCGAAAATTTTGATGCTTTCTCAACCGTTCCTTAACTTCACACTCCCATATCACGCGAACGGATTGACGACCTCAAGAAATTCCTATTGCATCTGAAAGTAGAAACACGCCCGATTACAAAGGTATGTGTATTTTTCCCCTAGGCCATAGTAGTTATTGGTTTCGAGTATCAGACTTGCGAAAATTGTGATGGTTTCTCAACCATTCCTTAACATCAAACTACCATATCTCGCGAACGGATTGAGGAACACGAGAAATTCCGGTTGCATCTGGAAGAAGAAACTCTCCCGATTACAACGGTATGCGTATTTTTCCCCTAGGCCATTGTAGTTATTGGTTTCGAGAATCAGACTTGCGAAAATTTTGATGGTTTCTCAACCATTCTTTAACTTCAAACTCGCATATCTCGCGGACGGATTGACGAACTCGAGAAATTCCTGTTGCATCTGAAAATAGAAACTCGCCTGATTACAAAGGTATGTGTATTTTTGCACTAGGCCATTCCAGTTATTGGTTTCGAGTATCAGACCAGCGAAAATTTTGATGGTTTCTCAACCATTCCTTACCTTCATACACCCATATCTCGCGAACGGAATGACGAACTCGAGAAATTCCTGTTGCATCTGAAAGTAGAAACTCGCCGATTACAACGGTATGTGTATTTTTCTCCTAGGCCTTTGTAGTTATTGGTTTCGAGTATCAGACTTGCGAAAATTTTGATGGTTTCTCAACCATTCCTTAACTTCAAACTCCGATGCCTCGCGAACGGATTGGCGAATTCGAGAAGTTCCTGTCGCCTCTGAAAGTAGAAACTTGCCCGATTACAATGGTGTGTGTACTTTTCCCCTAGGTCATTCGAGTTATTCGTTTCTAGCATCAGAATTGCGAAAATTTTGATGGTTTCTCAACCATTCCTTAACTTCAAACTCCCATATCTCGCGAGCCGATTGACGAACTCGAGAAATTCCTGTTGCATCTGAAACCAGAAACTTGTCCGATTACAACGGTATGTGTACTTTTCCCCTTGGCCATTCCAGTTATTGGTTTCGAGTATCAGACTTGCGAAAATTTTTATGGTTTCTCAACCATTCCTTATCTTCAAACTCCCATATCTCGCGAACGGACTAACGAACTCGAGAATTTGCTATTGCATCTGAAAGCAGAAACTCGCCCGATTAAAACGGTATGTGTATTTTTGCCCTAGGCCATTGTAGTTATTGGTTTCGAGTATCAAACTTGCTAAAATTTTGATGGATTCTCAACCATTCCTTAACTTCAAACTCCCATATCTCGCGAACGGAATGACGAACTCGAGAAATTCCTGTTGCATCTGAATATAGAATCTCTCCCGATTACAACGCTATGTGTATTTTTCCCCTAGGCCATTGTAGTTATTGGTTTCGAGAATCAGACTTGCGAAAATTTTGATGGTTTCTCAATCATTCTTTAACTTCAAACTCGCATATCTCGCGAACGGATTGACGAACTCGAGAAATTCCTGCTGCATCTGAAAGTAGAAACTCGCCTGATTACAAAGGTATGTGTACTTTTCCCCTAGGTCATTCCAGTTATTCGTTTCTAGCATCAGAATTGCGAAAATTTTGATGGTTTCACAACCATTCCTTAACTTCAAACTCCCATATCTCGCGAACGGATTGACGAACTTGAGAAATTGCTGTTGCATCTGAAAGTAGATTCTCGCCCGATCACAAAGGTATGTGTATTTTTCCCCTAAGCCTTTGTAGTTATTGGTTTCGTGTATCAGACTTGTGAAAATTTTGATGGCTTCTCAACCGTACCTAAATTCAAACTCCCATATCTCGCGAAGGGATTGACGAACTCGATTATTTCCCGTTGCATCTGAAAGTAGAAACTCGACCGATTACAATGGCGTGTGTACTTTTCCCCTAGGTCATTCCAGTTATTCGTTTCTAGCATCTGAATTGCGAAAATTTTGATGGTTTCTCAACCATTCCTTAACTTCAAACTCCCATATCTCGCGAACAGATTGAAGAACTCGAGAATTTCCTATTGCATCGGAAAGCAGAAACTCGCCCGATTACTACGGTATGTGTATTTTTGCCCTAGGCCATAGTAGTTATTGGTTTCGAGTATCAGACTTGCGAAAATTTTGGTGATTTCTCAAGCATTCCTTAACTTCAAACTCCCATATCTCGCGAACGGATTGACGAACTCGATTATTTCCTGTTGCATCTGAAAGTAGAAACTCGCCCGATTACAAAGGTATGTGTATTTTTCCCCTAGACCATAGTAGTTATTGGTTTCGAGTATCAGACTTGCGAAAATTGTGATGGTTTCTCAACCATTCTTTAACTTCAAACTCCCATATCTCGCGAACGGATTGACGAACTCGAGAAATTCCTGTTGCATCTGAAAGTAGAAACTCGACTGATTACAAAGGTATGTGTATTTCTGCCCTAGGCCATTCCAGTTATTGGTTTCGAGTATCAGACCAGCGAAAATTTTGATGGTTTCTCAACCATTCCTTACCTTCATACACCCATATCTCGCGAACGGAATGACGAACTCGAGAAATTCCTGTTGCATCTGAAAGTAGAAACTCGCCCGATTACAACGGTATGTGCATTTTTCCCCTAGGCCATTGTAGTTATTGGTTTCGAGTATCAGACTTGCGAAAATTTTGATGGTTTCTCAACCGTTCCTTAATTTCAAACTCCCGTATCTCGCGAACGGATTGACGAACTCGAGAAATTCCTGTTGCATCTGAAACCAGAAACTCGTCCGATTACTACGGTATGTGTATTTTTCCCCTAGGCCTTTGTAGTTATTGGTTTCGAGTATCAGACTTGCGAAAATTTTGATGGTTTCTCAACCGTTCCTTAACTTCACACTCCCATATCACGCGAACGGATTGACGACCTCAAGAAATTCCTATTGCATCTGAAAGTAGAAACACGCCCGAATACAAATGTATGTGTATTTTTCCCCTAGGCCATAGTAGTTATTGGTTTCGAGTATCAGACTTGCGAAAATTGTGATGGTTTCTCAACCATTCCTTAATATCAAACTACCATATCTCGCGAACGGATTGAGGAACACGAGAAATTCCGGTTGCATCTGGAAGAAGAAACTCTCCCGATTACAACGGTATGCGTATTTTTCCCCTAGGCCATTGTAGTTATTGGTTTCGAGAATCAGACTTGCGAAAATTTTGATGGTTTCTCAACCATTCTTTAACTTCAAACTCGCATATCTCGCGGACGGATTGACGAACTCGAGAAATTCCTGTTGCATCTGAAAGTAGAAACTCGCCTGATTACAAAGGTATGTGTATTTTTGCACTAGGCCATTCCAGTTATTGGTTTCGAGTATCAGACCAGCGAAAATTTTGATGGTTTCTCAACCATTCCTTACCTTCATACACCCATATCTCGCGAACGGAATGACGAACTCGAGAAATTCCTGTTGCATCTGAAAGTAGAAACTCGCCGATTACAAAGGTATGTGTATTTTTCTCCTAGGCCTTTGTAGTTATTGGTTTCGAGTATCAGACTTGCGATAATTTTGATGGTTTCTCAACCATTCCTTAACTTCAAACTCCCATATCTCGCGAGCCGATTGACGAACTCGAGAAATTCCTGTTGCATCTGAAAGTAGAAACTCGCCCGATTACAACGGTATGTGTATTTTTCCCCTAGGCCTTTGTAGTTATTGGTTTCGAGTATCAGACTTGCAAAAATTTTGATGGTTTCTCAATCGTTCCTTAATTTCACACTCCCATATCACGCGAACGGATTGACGACCTCAAGAAATTCCTATTGCATCTGAAAGTAGAAACACGCGCGATTACAAAGGTATGTGTATTTTTCCCTAGGCCATAGTAGTCATTGGTTTCGAGTATCAGATTTGCGAAAATTGTGATGGTTTCACAACCATTCCTTAACTTCAAACTCACATATCTCGCGAACCGATTGACGAACTCGAGAAATTCCTGTTGCATCTGAAACCAGAAACTTGTCCGATTACAACGGTATGTGTACTTTTCCCCTGGGCCATTCCAGTTATTGGTTTCGAGTATCTGACTTGCGAAAATTTTTATGGTTTCTCAACCATTCCTTAACTTCAAACTCCCATATCTCGCGAACGGACTAACGAACTCGAGAATTTGCAATTGCATCTGAAAGCAGAAACTCGCCCGATTAAAACGGTATGTGTATTTTTGCCCTAGGCCATTGTAGTTATTGGTTTCGAGTATCAAACTTGCTAAAATTTTGATGGATTCTCAACCATTCCTTAACTTCAAACTCCCATATCTCGCGAACGGAATGACGAACTCGAGAAATTCCTGTTGCATCTGAAAGTAGAAACTCGCCGATTACAAAGGTATGTGTATTTTTCTCCTAGGCCTTTGTAGTTATTGGTTTCGAGTATCAGACTTGCGAAAATTTTGATGGTTTCTCAACCATTCCTTAACTTCAAACTCCCATATCTCGCGAGCCGATTGACGAACTCGAGAAATTCCTGTTGCATCTGAAAGTAGAAACTCGCCCGATTACAACGGTATGTGTATTTTTCCCCTAGGCCTTTGTAGTTATTGGTTTCGAGTATCAGACTTGCAAAAATTTTGATGGTTTCTCAATCGTTCCTTAATTTCACACTCCCATATCACGCGAACGGATTGACGACCTCAAGAAATTCCTATTGCATCTGAAAGTAGAAACACGCGCGATTACAAAGGTATGTGTATTTTTCCCTAGGCCATAGTAGTCATTGGTTTCGAGTATCAGATTTGCGAAAATTGTGATGGTTTCACAACCATTCCTTAACTTCAAACTCCCATATCTCGCGAACCGATTGACGAACTCGAGAAATTCCTGTTGCATCTGAAACCAGAAACTTGTCCGATTACAACGGTATGTGTACTTTTCCCCTGGGCCATTCCAGTTATTGGTTTCGAGTATCAGACTTGCGAAAATTTTTATGGTTTCTCAACCATTCCTTAACTTCAAACTCCCATATCTCGCGAACGGACTAACGAACTCGAGAATTTGCTATTGCATCTGAAAGCAGAAACTCGCCCGATTAAAACGGTATGTGTATTTTTGCCCTAGGCCATTGTAGTTATTGGTTTCGAGTATCAAACTTGCTAAAATTTTTAAGGATTCTCAACCATTCCTTAACTTCAAACTCCCATATCTCGCGAACGGAATGACGAACTCGAGAAATTCCTGTTGCATCTGAATATAGAATCTCTCCCGATTACAACGCTATGTGTATTTTTCCCCTAGGCCATTGTAGTTATTGGTTTCGAGAATCAGACTTGCGAAAATTTTGATGGTTTCTCAACCATTCTTTAACTTCAAACTCGCATATCTCGCGAACGGATTGACGAACTCGAGAAATTCCTGTTGCATCTGAAAGTAGAAACTCGCCTGATTACAAAGGTATGTGTACTTTTCCCCTAGGTCATTCCAGTTATTCGTTTCTAGCATCAGAATTGCGAAAATTTTGATGGTTTCACAACCATTCCTTAACTTCAAACTCCCATATCTCGCGAACGGATTGACGAACTTGAGAAATTCCTGTTGCATCTGAAAGTAGAATCTCGCCCGATCACAAAGGTATGTGTATTTTTCCCCTAAGCCTTTGTAGTTATTGGTTTCGTGTATCAGACTTGTGAAAATTTTGATGGCTTCTCAACCGTACCTAAATTCAAACTCCCATATCTCGCGAAGGGATTGACGAACTCGATTATTTCCCGTTGCATCTGAAAGTAGAAACTCGACCGATTACAATGGCGTGTGTACTTTTCCCCTAGGTCATTCCAGTTATTCGTTTCTAGCATCTGAATTGCGAAAATTTTGATGGTTTCTCAACCATTCCTTAACTTCAAACTCCCATATCTCGCGAACAGATTGAAGAACTCGAGAATTTCCTATTGCATCGGAAAGCAGAAACTCGCCCGATTACTACGGTATGTGTATTTTTGCCCTAGGCCATAGTAGTTATTGGTTTCGAGTATCAGACTTGCGAAAATTTTGGTGATTTCTCAAGCATTCCTTAACTTCAAACTCCCATATCTCGCGAACGGATTGACGAACTCGATTATTTCCTGTTGCATCTGAAAGTAGAAACTCGCCCAATTACAAAGGTATGTGTATTTTTCCCCTAGACCATAGTAGTTATTGGTTTCGAGTATCAGACTTGCGAAAATTGTGATGGTTTCTCAACCATTCTTTAACTTCAAACTCCCATATCTCGCGAACGGATTGACGAACTCGAGAAATTCCTGTTGCATCTGAAAGTAGAAACTCGCCTGATTACAAAGGTATGTGTATTTTTGCCCTAGGCCATTCCAGTTATTGGTTTCGAGTATCAGACCAGCGAAAATTTTGATGGTTTCTCAACCATTCCTTACCTTCATACACCCATATCTCGCGAACGGAATGACGAACTCGAGAAATTCCTGTTGCATCTGAAAGTAGAAACTCGCCCGATTACAACGGTATGTGCATTTTTCCCCTAGGCATTTGTAGTTATTGTTTTCGAGTATCAGACTTGCGAAAATTTTGATGGTTTCTCAACCGTTCCTTAATTTCAAACTCCCACATCTCGCGAACGGATTGACGAACTCGAGAAATTCCTGTTGCATATGAAACCAGAAACTCGTCCGATTACTACGGTATGTGTATTTTTGCCCTAGGCCATTGTAGTTATTGGTTTCGAGTACCAAACTTGCGAAAATTTTGGTGGTTTCTCAACCATTCCTTAACTTCGAACTCCCATATCTCGCGAACGGATTGACGAACTCGAGAAATTCCTGTTGCATCTGAAAGCAGAAACTCGACCGATTACAATGGTGTGTGTACTTATCCCCTAGGTCATTCCAGTTATTTGTTTCTAGCATCCGAATTGCGAAAATTTTGATGGTTTCTCAACCGTTCCTTAATTTCAAACTCCCCATATCTCGCGAACGGATTGACGAACTCGAGAAATTCCTGTTGCATCTGAAACCAGGAACTCGTCCGATTACTGCGGTATGTGTATTTTTGCCCTAGGCCATTGTAGTTATTGGTTTCGAGTACCAAACTTGCGAAAATTTTGGTTGTTTCTCAACCATCCCTTAACTTCAAACTCCCATATCTCGCGAACGGATTGACGAACTCGAGAAATTCCTGTTGCATCTGAAAGTAGAAACTAGCCTGATTACAAAGGTATGTGTATTTCTGCCCTAGGCCATTCCAGTTATTGGTTTCGAGTATCAGACCAGCGAAAATTTTGATGGTTTCTCAACCATTCCTTACCTTCATACACCCATATCTCGCGAACGGAATGACGAACTCGAGAAATTCCTGTTGCATCTGAAAGTAGAAACTCGCCCGATTACAACGGTATGTGCATTTTTCCCCTAGGCCATTGTAGTTATTGTTTTCGAGTATCAGACTTGCGAAAATTTTGATGGTTTCTCAACCGTTCCTTAATTTCAAACTCCCGTATCTCGCGAACGGATTGACGAACTCGAGAAATTCCTGTTGCATCTGAAACCAGAAACTCGTCCGATTACTACGGTATGTGTATTTTTCCCCTAGGCCTTTGTAGTTATTGGTTTCGAGTATCAGACTTGCGAAAATTTTGATGCTTTCTCAACCGTTCCTTAACTTCACACTCCCATATCACGCGAACGGATTGACGACCTCAAGAAATTCCTATTGCATCTGAAAGTAGAAACACGCCCGATTACAAAGGTATGTGTATTTTTCCCCTAGGCCATAGTAGTTATTGGTTTCGAGTATCAGACTTGCGAAAATTGTGATGGTTTCTCAACCATTCCTTAACATCAAACTACCATATCTCGCGAACGGATTGAGGAACACGAGAAATTCCGGTTGCATCTGGAAGAAGAAACTCTCCCGATTACAACGGTATGCGTATTTTTCCCCTAGGCCATTGTAGTTATTGGTTTCGAGAATCAGACTTGCGAAAATTTTGATGGTTTCTCAACCATTCTTTAACTTCAAACTCGCATATCTCGCGGACGGATTGACGAACTCGAGAAATTCCTGTTGCATCTGAAAGTAGAAACTCGCCTGATTACAAAGGTATGTGTATTTTTGCACTAGGCCATTCCAGTTATTGGTTTCGAGTATCAGACCAGCGAAAATTTTGATGGTTTCTCAACCATTCCTTACCTTCATACACCCATATCTCGCGAACGGAATGACGAACTCGAGAAATTCCTGTTGCATCTGAAAGTAGAAACTCGCCGATTACAACGGTATGTGTATTTTTCTCCTAGGCCTTTGTAGTTATTGGTTTCGAGTATCAGACTTGCGAAAATTTTGATGGTTTCTCAACCATTCCTTAACTTCAAACTCCGATGCCTCGCGAACGGATTGGCGAATTCGAGAAGTTCCTGTCGCCTCTGAAAGTAGAAACTCGTCCGATTACAACGGTATGTGTATCTTTGCCCTAGGCCATAGTAGTTATTGGTTTCGAGTATAAGACCAGCGAAAAGTTTGATGGATTCTCAACCATTCCGTACCCACAAACTCCCATATCTCGCGAAGGGATTGACGAACTCGATTATTTCCCGTTGCATCTGAAAGTAGAAACTCGACCGATTACAATGGCGTGTGTACTTTTCCCCTAGGTCATTCCAGTTATTCGTTTCTAGCATAAGAATTGCGAAAATTTTGATGGTTTCACAACCATTCCTTAACTTCAAACTCCCATATCTCGCGAACGGATTGACGAACTTGAGAAATTCCTGTTGCATCTGAAAGTAGAAACTCGCCCGATCACAAAGGTATGTGTATTTTTCCCCTAAGCCTTTGTAGTTATTGGTTTCGTGTATCAGACTTGTGAAAATTTTGATTGCTTCTCAACCGTACCTAAATTCAAACTCCCATATCTCGCGAAGGGATTGACGAACTCGATTATTTCCCGTTGCATCTGAAAGTAGAAACTCGACCGATTACAATGGCGTGTGTACTTTTCCCCTAGGTCATTCCAGTTATTCGTTTCTAGCATCAGAATTGCGAAAATTTTGATGGTTTCTCAACCATTCCTTAACTTCAAACTCCCATATCTCGCGAACAGATTGAAGAACTCGAGAATTTCCTATTGCATCGGAAAGCAGAAACTAGCCCGATTACTACGGTATGTGTATTTTTGCCCTAGGCCATAGTAGTTATTGGTTTCGAGTATCAGAATTGCGAAAATTTTGGTGATTTCTCAAGCATTCCTTAACTTCAAACTCCCATATCTCGCGAACGGATTGACGAACTCGATTATTTCCTGTTGCATCTGAAAGCAGAAACTCGCCCGATTACAAAGGTATGTGTATTTTTCCCCTAGACCATAGTAGTTATTGGTTTCGAGTATCAGACTTGCGAAAATTGTGATGGTTTCTCAACCATTCTTTAACTTCAAACTCCCATATCTCGCGAACGGATTGACGAACTCGAGAAATTCCTGTTGCATCTGAAAGTAGAAACTCGCCTGATTACAAAGGTATGTGTATTTTTGCCCTAGGCCATTCCAGTTATTGGATTCGAGTATCAGACCAGCGAAAATTTTTATGGTTTCTCAACCATTCCTTACCTTCATACACCCATATCTCGCGAACGGAATGACGAACTCGAGAAATTCCTGTTGTATCTGAAAGTAGAGACTCGCCCGATTACAACGGTATGTGCATTTTTCCCCTAGGCCTTTGTAGTTATTGGTTTCGAGTATCAGACTTGCGAAAATTTTGATGGTTTCTCAACCGTTCCTTAATTTCAAACTCCCATATCTCGCGAACGGATTGACGAACTCGAGAAATTCCTGTTGCATATGAAACCAGAAACTCGTCCGATTACTACGGTATGTGTATTTTTGCCCTAGGCCATTGTACTTATTGGTTTCGAGTACCAAACTTGCGAAAATTTTGGTGGTTTCTCATCCATTCCTTAACTTCAAACTCCCATATCTCGCGAACGGATTGACGAACTCGAGAAATTCCTGTTGCATCTGAAAGCAGAAACTCGACCGATTACAATGGTGTGTGTACTTTTCCCCTAGTTCATTCCAGTTATTTGTTTCTAGCATCCGAATTGCTAAAATTTTTATGGTTTCTCAACCATTCCTTAACTTCAAACTCCCATATCTCGCGAACGGAATGACGAACTCGAGAAATTCCTGTTGCATCTGAAAGTAGAAACTCGCCCGATTACAACGGTATGTGTATTTTCCCCCTAGGCCTCTGTAGTTACTGGTTTCGAGTATCAGACTTGCGAAAATTTTGATGGTTTCTCAACCATTCCTTAACTTCAAACTCCCATATCTCGCGAACCGATTGACGAACTCGAGAAATTCCTGTTGCATCTGAAAGTAGAAACTCGTCCGATTACAACGGTATGTGTATCTTTGCCCTAGGCCATAGTAGTTATTGGTTTCGAGTATCAGACCAGCGAAAATTTTGATGGATTCTCAACCATTCCTTACCTTCATACACCCATATCTCGCGAACGGAATGACGAACTCGAGAAATTCCTGTTGCATCTGAAAGTAGAAACTCGCCCGATTACAACGGTATGTGCATTTTTCCCCTAGGCCTTTGTAGTTATTGGTTTCGAGTATCAGACTTGCGAAAATTTTGATGGTTTCTCAACCGTTCCTTAATTTCAAACTCCCATATCTCGCGAACGGATTGACGAACTCGAGAAATTCCTGTTGCATATGAAACCAGAAACTCGTCCGATTACTACGGTATGTGTATTTTTGCCCTAGGCCATTGTAGTTATTGGTTTCGAGTACCAAACTTGCGAAAATTTTGGTGGTTTCTCAACCATTCCTTAACTTCAAACTCCCATATCTCGCGAACGGATTGACGAACTCGAGTAATTCCTGTTGCATCTGAAAGCAGAAACTCGACCGATTACAATGGTTTGTGTACTTTTCCCCTAGGTCATTCCAGTTATTCGTTTCTAGCATCAGAATTGCGGAAATTTTGATGGTTTCTCAACCATTCCTTAACTTCAAACTCCCATATCTCGCGAACGGAATGACGAACTCGAGAAATTCCGGTTGCATCTGAATATAGAATCTCTCCCGATTACAATGCTATGTGTATTTTTCCCCTAGGCCATTGTAGTTATTGGTTTCGAGAATCAGACTTGCGAAAATTTTGATGGTTTCTCAACCATTCTTTAACTTCAAACTCGCATATCTCGCGAACGGATTGACGAACTCGAGAAATTCCTGTTGCATCTGAAAGTAGAAACTCGCCTGATTACAAAGGTATGTGTATTTTTGCCCTAGGCCATTCCAGTTATGGGTTTCGAGTATCAGACCAGCGAAAATTTTGATGGTTTCTCAACCATTCCTTACCTTCATACACCCATATCTCGCGAACGGAATAACGAACTCGAGAAATTCCTGTTGCATCTGAAAGTAGAAACTCGCCGATTACAACGGTATGTGTATTTTTCTCCTAGGCCTTTGTAGTTATTGGTTTCGAGTATCAGACTTGCGAAAATTTTGATGGTTTCTCAACCATTCCTTAACTTCAAACTCCGATGCCTCGCGAACGGATTGGCGAACTCGAGAAGTTCCAGTCGCCTCTGAAAGTAGAAACTTGCCCGATTACAATGGTGTGTGTACTTTTCCCCTAGGTCATTCGAGTTATTCGTTTCTAGCATCAGAATTGCAAAAATTTTGATGGTTTCTCAACCATTCCTTAACTACAAACTCCCATATCTCGCGAACCGATTGACGAACTCGAGAAATTCCTGTTGCATCTGAAAGTAGAAACTCGCCCGATTACAACGGTATGTGTATTTTTCCCCTAAGCGTTTGTAGTTATTGGTTTCGTGTATCAGACTTGCGAAAATTTTGATGGCTTCTCAACCGTACCTAAATTCAAACTCCCATATCTCGCGAAGGGATTGACGAACTCGATTATTTCCCGTTGCATCTGAAAGTAGAAACTCGACCGATTACAATGGCGTGTGTACTTTTCCCCTAGGTCATTCCAGTTATTCGTTTCTAGCATCAGAATTGCGAAAATTTTGATGGTTTCTCAACCATTCCTTAACTTCAAACTCCCATATCTCGCGAACAGATTGAAGAACTCGAGAATTTCCTATTGCATCGGAAAGCAGAAACTCGCCCGATAACTACGGTATGTGTATTTTTGCCCTAGGCCATAGTAGTTATTGGTTTCGAGTATCAGACTTGCGAAAATTTTGATGGTTTCTCAAGCATTCCTTAACTTCAAACTCCCATATCTCGCGAACGGATTGACGAACTCGATTATTTCCTGTTGCATCTGAAAGTAGAAACTCGCCCGATTACAAAGGTATGTGTATTTTTCCCCTAGGCCATAGTAGTTATTTGTTTCGAGTATCACACTTGCGAAAATTGTGATGGTTTCTCAACCATTCTTTAACTTCAAACTCCCATATCTCGCGAACGAATTGACGAACTCGAGAAAATCCTGTTGCATCTGAAAGTAGAAACTCGCCTCATTACAAAGGTATGTGTATTTTTGCCCTAGGCCATTCCAGTTATTGGTTTCGAGTATCAGACCAGCGAAAATTTTGATGGTTTCTCAACCATTCCTTAACTTCAAACTCCTATGCCTCGCGAACGGATTGGCGAGCTCGAGAAGTTCCAGTCGCCTCTGAAAGTAGAAACTTGACCGATTACAATGGTGTGTGTACTTTTCCCCTAGGTCATTCGAGTTATTCGTTTCTAGCATCAGAATTGCGAAAATTTTGATGGTTTCTCAACCATTCCTTAACTTCAAACTCCCATATCTCGCGAACGGAATGACGAACTCGAGAAATTCCGGTTGCATCTGAATATAGAATCTCTCCCGATTACAATGCTATGTGTATTTTTCCCCTAGGCCATTGTAGTTATTGGTTTCGAGAATCAGACTTGCGAAAATTTTGATGGATTCTCAACCATTCTTTAACTTCAAATTCGCATATCTCGCGAACGGATTGACGAACTCGAGAAATTCCTGTTGCATCTGAAAGTAGAAACTCGCCTGATTACAAAGGTATGTGTATTTTTGCCCTAGGCCATTCCAGTTATTGGTTTCGAGTATCAGACCAGCGAAAATTTTGATGGTTTCTCAACCATTCCTTACCTTCATACACCCATATCTCGCGAACGGAATGACGAACTCGAGAAATTCCTGTTGCATCTGAAAGTAGAAACTCGCCGATTACAACGGTATGTGTATTTTTCTCCTAGGCCTTTGTAGTTATTGGTTTCGAGTATCAGACTTGCGAAAATTTTGATGGTTTCTCAACCATTCCTTAACTTCAAACTCCGATGCCTCGCGAACGGATTGGCGAACTCGAGAAGTTCCAGTCGCCTCTGAAAGTAGAAACTTGCCCGATTACAATGGCGTGTGTACTTTTCCCCTAGGTCATTCGAGTTATTCGTTTCTAGCATCAGAATTGCGAAAATTTTGATGGTTTCTCAACCATTCCTTAACTACAAACTCCCATATCTCGCGAACCGATTGACGAACTCGAGAAATTCCTGTTGCATCTGAAAGTAGAAACTCGCCCGATTACAACGGTATGTGTATTTTTCCCCTAAGCCTTTGTAGTTATTGGTTTCGTGTATCAGACTTGCGAAAATTTTGATGGCTTCTCAACCGTACCTAAATTCAAACTCCCACATCTCGCGAAGGGATTGACGAACTCGATTATTTCCCGTTGCATCTGAAAGTAGAAACTCGACCGATTACAATGGCGTGTGTACTTTTCCCCTAGGTCATTCCAGTTATTCGTTTCTAGCATCAGAATTGCGAAAATTTTGATGGTTTCTCAACCATTCCTTAACTTCAAACTCCCATATCTCGCGAACAGATTGAAGAACTCGAGAATTTCCTATTGCATCGGAAAGCAGAAACTCGCCCGATAACTACGGTATGTGTATTTTTGCCCTAGGCCATAGTAGTTATTGGTTTCGAGTATCAGACTTGCGAAAATTTTGATGGTTTCTCAAGCATTCCTTAACTTCAAACTCCCATATCTCGCGAACGGATTGACGAACTCGATTATTTCCTGTTGCAACTGAAAGTAGAAACTCGCCCGATTACAAAGGTATGTGTATTTTTCCCCTAGGCCATAGTAGTTATTGGTTTCGAGTATCACACTTGCGAAAATTGTGATGGTATCTCAACCATTCTTTAACTTCAAACTCCCATATCTCGCGAACGAATTGACGAACTCGAGAAAATCCTGTTGCATCTGAAAGTAGAAACTCGCCTGATTACAAAGGTATGTGTATTTTTGCCCTAGGCCATTCCAGTTATTGGTTTCGAGTATCAGACCAGCGAAAATTTTGATGGTTTCTCAACCATTCCTTAACTTCAAACTCCGATGCCTCGCGAACGGATTGGCGAACTCGAGAAGTTCCAGTCGCCTCTGAAAGTAGAAACTTGACCGATTACAATGGTGTGTGTACTTTTCCCCTAGGTCATTCGAGTTATTCGTTTCTAGCATCAGAATTGCGAAAATTTTGATGGTTTCTCAACCATTCCTTAACTACAAACTCCCATATCTCGCGAACCGATGGACGAACTCGAGAAATTCCTGTTGCATCTGAAAGTAGAAACTCGCCCGATTACAACGGTATGTGTATTTTTCCCCTAAACCTTTGTAGTTATTGGTTTCGTGTATCAGACTTGCGAAAATTTTGATGGCTTCTCAACCGTACCTAAATTCAAACTCCCATATCTCGCGAAGGGATTGACGAACTCGATTATTTCCCGTTGCATCTGAAAGTAGAAACTCGACCGATTACAATGGCGTGTGTACTTTTCCCCTAGGTCATTCCAGTTATTCGTTTCTAGCATCAGAATTGCGAAAATTTTGATGGTTTCTCAACCATTCCTTAACTTCAAACTCCCATATCTCGCGAACAGATTGAAGAACTCGAGAATTTCCTATTGCATCGGAAAGCAGAAACTCGCCCGATTACTACGGTATGTGTATTTTTGCCCTAGGCCATAGTAGTTATTGGTTTCGAGTATCAGACTTGCGAAAATTTTGATGGTTTCTCAAGCATTCCTTAACTTCAAACTCCCATATCTCGCGAACGGATTGACGAACTCGATTATTTCCTGTTGCATCTGAAAGTAGAAACTCGCCCGATTTCAAAGGTATGTGTATTTTTCCCCTAGGCCATAGTAGTTATTGGTTTCGAGTATCACACTTGCGAAAATTGTGATGGTTTCTCAACCATTCTTTAACTTCAAACTCCCATATCTCGCGAACGAATTGAGGAACTCGAGAAATTCCTGTTGCATCTGAAAGTAGAAACTCGCCTGATTACAAAGGTATGTGTATTTTTGCCCTAGGCCACACCAGTTATTGGTTTCGAGTATCAGACCAGCGAAAATTTTGATGGTTTCTCAACCATTCCTTACCTTCATACACCCATATCTCGCGAACGAAATGACGAACTCGAGAAATTCCTGTTGCATCTGAAAGTAGAAACTCGCAGATTACAACGGTATGTGTATTTTTCTCCTAGGCTTTTGTAGTTATTGGTTTCGTGTATCAGACTTGCGAAAATTTTGATGGTTTCTCAACCATTCCTTAACTTCAAACTCCCATATCTCGCGAACAGATTGAAGAACTCGAGAATTTCCTATTGCATCGGAAAGCAGAAACTCGCCCGATTACTACGGTATGTGTATTTTTGCCCTAGGCCATAGTAGTTATTGGTTTCGAGTATCAGACTTGCGAAAATTTTGATGGTTTCTCAAGCATTCCTTAACTTCAAACTCCCATATCTCGCGAACGGATTGACGAACTCGATTATTTCCTGTTGCATCTGAAAGTAGAAACTCGCCCGATTACAAAGGTATGTGTATTTTTCCCCTAGGCTATACTAGTTATTGGTTTCGAGTATCACACTTGCGAAAATTGTGATGGTTTCTCAACCATTCTTTAACTTCAAACTCCCATATCTCGCGAACGAATTGACGAACTCGAGAAATTCCTGTTGCATCTGAAAGTGGAAACTCGCCTGATTACAAAGGTATGTGTATTTTTGCCCTAGGCCACTCCAGTTATTGGTTTCGAGTATCAGACCAGCGAAAATTTTGATGGTTTCTCAACCATTCCTTACCTTCATACACCCATATCTCGCGAACGAAATGACGAACTCGAGAAATTCCTGTTGCATCTGAAAGTAGAAACTCGCAGATTACAACGGTATGTGTATTTTTCTCCTAGGCTTTTGTAGTTATTGGTTTCGTGTATCAGACTTGCGAAAATTTTGATGGTTTCTCAACCGTTCCTTAACTTCAAACTCCCATATCTCGCGAACGGATTGACGAACTCGAGAAATTCCTGTTGCATCTGAAACCAGAAACTCGTCCGATTACTACGGTATGTTTATTTTTGCCCTAGGCCATTGTAGTTATTGGTTTCGAGTATCAAACTTGCGAAAATTTTGGTGGTTTCTCAACCATTCCTTAACTTCAAACTCCCATATCTCGCGAACGGATTGACGAACTCGAAAAATTCCTGTTGCATCTGAAAGCAGAAACTCGACCGATTACAATGGTTTGTGTACTTTTCCCCTAGGTCATTCCAGTTATTCGTTTCTAGCATCAGAATTGCGAAAATTTTGATGGTTTCTCAACCATTCCTTAACTTCAAACTCCCATATCTCGCGAACGGAATGACGAACTCGAGAAATTCCTGTTGCATCTGAAAGTAGAAACTCGCCTGATTACAAAGGTATGTGTATTTTTGCCCTAGGCCATTCCAGTTATTGGTTTCGAGTATCAGACCAGCGAAAATTTTGATGGTTTCTCAACCATTCCTTACCTTCATACACCCATATCTCGCGAACGAAATGACGAACTCGAGAAATTCCTGTTGCATCTGAAAGTAGAAACTCGCAGATTACAACGGTATGTGTATTTTTCTCCTAGGCTTTTGTAGTTATTGGTTTCGTGTATCAGACTTGCGAAAATTTTGATGGTTTCTCAACCGTTCCTTAACTTCAAACTCCCATATCTCGCGAACGGATTGACGAACTCGAGAAATTCCTGTTGCATCTGAAACCAGAAACTCGTCCGATTACTACGGTATGTTTATTTTTGCCCTAGGCCATTGTAGTTATTGGTTTCGAGTATTAAACTTGCGAAAATTTTGGTGGTTTCTCAACCGTTCCTTAACTTCAAACTCCCATATCTCGCGAACGGATTGACGAACTCGAGAAATTCCTGTTGCATCTGAAACCAGAAACTCGTCCAATTACTACGGTATGTTCATTTTTGCCCTAGGGCATTGTAGTTATTGGTTTCGAGTATCAAACTTGCGAAAATTTTGGTGGTTTCTCAACCATTCCTTAACTTCAAACTCCCATATCTCGCGAACGGATTGAAGAACTCGAGAAATTCCTGTTGCATCTGAAAGCAGAAACTCGACCGATTACAATGGTTTGTGTACTTTTCCCCTAGGTCATTCCAGTTATTCGTTTCTAGCATCAGAATTGCGAAAATTTTGATGGTTTCTCAACCATTCCTTAACTTCAAACTCCCATATCTCGCGAACGGAATGACGAACTCGAGAAATTCCTGTTGCATCTGAATATAGAATCTCTCCCGATTACAACGCTATGTGTATTTTTCCCCTAGGCCATTGTAGTTATTGGTATCGAGAATCAGACTTGCGCAAATTTTGATGGTTTCTCAACCGTTCTTTAACTTCAAACTCGCATATCTCGCGAACGGATTGACGAACTCGAGAAATTCCTGTTGCATCTGAAAGTAGAAACACGCCTGATTACAAAGGTATGTGTATTTTTGCCCTAGGCCATTCCAGTTATTGGTTTCGAGTATCAGACCAGCGAAAATTTTGATGGTTTCTCAACCATTCCTTACCTTCATACACCCATATCTCGCGAACGAAATGACGAACTCGAGAAATTCCTGTTGCATCTGAAAGTAGAAACTCGCAGATTACAACGGTATGTGTATTTTTCTCCTAGGCCTTTGTAGTTATTGGTTTCGTGTATCAGACTTGCGAAAATTTTGATGGTTTCTCAACCATTCCTTAACTTCAAACTCCCATATCTCGCGAACGGAATGACGAACTCGAGAAATTCCTGTTGCATCTGAAAGTAGAAACTCGCCCGATTACAACGTTATGTGTATTTTCCCCCTAGGCCTTTGTAGTTATTGGTTTCGAGTATCAGACTTGCGAAAATTTTGATGGTTTCTCAACCATTCCTTACCTTCATACACCCATATCTCGCGAACCGATTGACGAACTCGAGAAATTCCTGTTGCATCTGAAAGCAGAAGCTCGACCGATTACAATGGTGTGTGTACTTTTCCCCTAGGTCATTCCAGTTATTCGTTTCTAGCATCAGAATTGCGAAAATTTTGATGGTTTCTCAACCATTCCTTAACTTCAAACTCCCATATCTCGCGAACGGAATGACGAACTCGAGAAATTCCCGTTGCATCTGAAAACAGAATCTCTCCCGAATACAACGCTATGTGTATTTTCCCCCTAGGCCATTGTAGTTATTGGTTTCGAGAATCAGACTTGCGAAAATTTTGGTGGTTTCTCAACCATTCTTTAACTTCAAACTCCCATATCTCGCGAACGGATTGACGAACTCAAGAAACTCCTGTTGCATCTGAAAGTAGAAACTAGCCTGATTACAAAGGTACGTGTATTTTTGCCCTAGGCCATTCCAGTTATTGGTTTCGAGTATCAGACCAGCGAAAATTTTGATGGTTTCTCAACCATTCCTTAACTTCAAACTCCCATATCTCGCGAACCGATTGACGAACTCGAGAAATTCCTGTTGCATCTGAAAGTAGAAACTCGCCCGATTACAACGGTATGTGTATTTTTCCCCTAGGCCTTTGTAGTTATTGGTTTCGAGTATCAGACTTGCGAAAATTTTGATGGTTTCTCAACCGTTCCTTAACTTCACACTCCCATATCACGCGAACGGATTGACGACCTCAAGAAATTCCTATTGCATCTGAAAGTAGAAACACGCCCGATTACAAATGTATGTGTATTTTTCCCCTAGGCCATAGTAGTTATTGGTTTCGAGTATCAGACTTGCGAAAATTTTGGTGGTTTCTCAACCATTCCTTAACTTCACACTCGCATATCACGCGAACGGATTGACGACCTCAAGAAATTCCTATTGCATCTGAAAGTAGAAACACGCCCGATTACAAATGTATGTGTATTTTTCCCCTAGGCCATAGCAGTTATTGGTTTCGAGTATCAGACTTGCGAAAACTGTGATGGTTTCTCAACCATTCCTGAACATCAAACTACCATATCTCGCGAACGGATTGAGGAACACGAGAAATTCCGGTTGCATCTGGAAGAAGAAACTCTCCCGATTACAACGGTATGCGTATTTTTCCCCTAAGCCTTTGTAGTTATTGGTTTCGTGTAACAGACTTGCGAAAATTTTGATGGTTTCTCAACCGTTCCTTAATTTCAAACTCCCGTATCTCGCGAACGGATTGACGAACTCGAGAAATTCCTGTTGCATCTGAAACCAGAAACTCGTCCGATTACTACGGTATGTGTATTTTTGCCCTAGGCCATTGTAGTTATTGGTTTCGAGTATCAAACTTGCGAAAATTTTGGTGGTTTCTCAACCATTCCTTAACTTCACACTCGCATATCACGCGAACGGATTGACGACCTCAAGAAATTCCTATTGCATCTGAAAGTAGAAACACGCCCGATTACAAATGTATGTGTATTTTTCCCCTAGGCCATAGTAGTTATTGGTTTCGAGTATCAGACTTGCGAAAACTGTGATGGTTTCTCAACCATTCCTGAACATCAAACTACCATATCTCGCGAACGGATTGAGGAACACGAGAAATTCCGGTTGCATCTGGAAGAAGAAACTCTCCCGATTACAACGGTATGCGTATTTTTCCCCTAAGCCTTTGTAGTTATTGGTTTCGTGTAACAGACTTGCGAAAATTTTGATGGTTTCTCAACCGTTCCTTAATTTCAAACTCCCGTATCTCGCGAACGGATTGACGAACTCGAGAAATTCCTGTTGCATCTGAAACCAGAAACTCGCCGATTACTACGGTATGTGTATTTTTGCCCTAGGCCATTGTAGTTATTGGTTTCGAGTATCAAACTTGCGAAAATTTTGGTGGTTTCTCAACCATTCCTTAACTTCAAACTCCCATATCTCGCGAACGGATTGAAGAACTCGAGAAATTCCTGTTGCATCTGAAAGCAGAAACTCGACCGATTACAGTGGTTTGTGTACTTTTCCCCTAGGTCATTCCAGTTATTCGTTTCTAGCATCAGAATTGCGAAAATTTTGATGGTTTCTCAACCATTCCTTAACTTCAAACTCCCATATCTCGCGAACGGAATGACGAACTCGAGAAATTCCTGTTGCATCTGAATATAGAATCTCTCCCGATTACAACGCTATGTGTATTTTTCCCCTAGGCCATTGTAGTTATTGGTTTCGAGAATCAGACTTGCGCAAATTTTGATGGTTTCTCAACCGTTCTTTAACTTCAAACTCGCATATCTCGCGAACGGATTGACGAACTCGAGAAATTCCTGTTGCATCTGAAAGTAGAAACTCGCCTGATTACAAAGGTATGTGTATTTTTGCCCTAGGCCATTCCAGTTATTGGTTTCGAGTATCAGACCAGCGAAAATTTTGATGGTTTCTCAACCATTCCTTACCTTCATACACCCATATCTCGCGAACGAGTTGACGAACTCGAGAAATTCCTGTTGCATCTGAAAGTAGAAACTCGCCTGATTACAAAGGTATGTGTATTTTTGCCCTAGGCCATTCCAGTTATTGGTTTCGAGTATCAGACCAGCGAAAGTTTTGATGGTTTCTCAACCATTCCTTACCTTCATACACCCATATCTCGCGAACGGATTGACGAACTCGAGAAATTCCTGTTGCATCTGAAAGTAGAAACTCGCCTGATTACAAAGGTATGTGTATTTTTGCCCTAGGCCATTCCAGTTATTGGTTTCGAGTATCAGACCAGCGAAAATTTTGATGGTTTCTCAACCATTCCTTACCTTCATACACCCATATCTCGCGAACGAAATGACGAACTCGAGAAATTCCTGTGGCATCTGAAAGTAGAAACTCGCAGATTACAACGGTATGTGTATTTTTCTCCTAGGCCTTTGTAGTTATTGGTTTCGTGTATCAGACTTGCGAAAATTTTGATGGTTTCTCAACCATTCCTTAACTTCAAACTCCGATGCCTCGCGAACGGATTGGCGAACTCGAGAAGTTCCTGTCGCCACTGAAAGTAGAAACTTGCCCGATTACAATGGTGTGTGTACGTTTCCCCTAGGTCATTCGAGTTATTCGTTTCTAGCATCAGAATTGCGAAAATTTTGATGGTTTCTCAACCATTCCTTAACTTCAAACTCCCATATCTCGCGAACCGATTGACGAACTCGAGAAATTCCTGTTGTATCTGAAAGTAGAAACTCGCCCGATTACAACGGTATGTGTATTTTTCCCCTAAGCCTTTGTAGTTATTGGTTTCGTGTATCACACTTGCGAAAATTTTGATGGCTTCTCAACCGTACCTAAATTCAAACTCCCATATCTCGCGAAGGGATTGACGAACTCGATTATTTCCCGTTGCATCTGAAAGTAGAAACTCGACCGATTACAATGGCGTGTGTACTTTTCCCCTAGGTCATTCCAGTTATTCGTTTCTAGCATCAGAATTGCGAAAATTTTGATGGTTTCTCAACCATTCCTTAACTTCAAACACCCATATCTCGCGAACGGAATGACGAACTCGAGAAATTCCTGTTGCATCTGGAAGAAGACACTCTCCCGATTACAACGGTATGCGTATTTTTCCCCTAGGCCATTGTAGTTATTGGTTTCGAGAATCAGACTTGCGAAAATTTTGATGGTTTCTCAACCGTTCCTTAACTTCACACTCCCATATCACGCGAACGGATTGACGACCTCAAGAAATTCCTATTGCATCTGAAAGTAGAAACACGCCCGATTACAACGGTATGTGCATTTTTCCCCTAGGCCTTTGTAGTTATTGGTTTCGAGTATCAGACTTGCGAAAATTTTGATGGTTTCTCAACCATTCCTTAACTTCAAACTCCCATATCTCGCGAACCGATTGACGAACTCGAGAAATTCCTGTTGCATCTGAAAGTAGAAACTCGCCCGATTACAACGGTATGTGTATTTTTCCCCTAGGCCTTTGTAGTTATTGGTTTCGAGTATCAGACTTGCGAAAATTTTGATGGTTTCTCAACCGTTCCTTAACTTCACACTCCCATATCACGCGAACGGATTGACGACCTCAAGAAATTCCTATTGCATCTGAAAGTAGAAACACGCCCGATTACAAATGTATGTGTATTTTTCCCCTAGGCCATAGTAGTTATTGGTTTCGAGTATCAGACTTGCGAAAACTGTGATGGTTTCTCAACCATTCCTGAACATCAAACTACCATATCTCGCGAACGGATTGAGGAACACGAGAAATTCCGGTTGCATCTGGAAGAAGAAACTCTCCCGATTACAACGGTATGCGTATTTTTCCCCTAAGCCTTTGTAGTTATTGGTTTCGTGTAACAGACTTGCGAAAATTTTGATGGTTTCTCAACCGTTCCTTAATTTCAAACTCCCGTATCTCGCGAACGGATTGACGAACTCGAGAAATTCCTGTTGCATCTGAAACCAGAAACTCGTCCGATTACTACGGTATGTGTATTTTTGCCCTAGGCCATTGTAGTTATTGGTTTCGAGTATCAAACTTGCGAAAATTTTGGTGGTTTCTCAACCATTCCTTAACTTCAAACTCCCATATCTCGCGAACGGATTAACGAACTCGAGAAATTCCTGTTGCATCTGAAAGCAGAAACTCGACCGATTACAATGGTTTGTGTACTTTTCCCCTAGGTCATTCCCGTTATTCGTTTCTAGCATCAGAATTGCGAAAATTTTGATGGTTTCTCAACCATGCCTTAACTTCAAACCCCCATATCTCGCGAACGGAATGACGAACTCGAGAAATTCCTGTTGCATCTGAATATAGAATCTCTCCCGATTACAACGCTATGTGTATTTTTCCCCTAGGCCATTGTAGTTATTGGTTTCGAGTATCAGACTTGCGAAAATTTTGAAGGTTTCTCAACCATTCCTTAACTTCAAACTCCGATGCCTCGCGAACGGATTGGCGAACTCGAGAAGGTCCTGTCGCCTCTGAAAGTAGAAACTTGCCCGATTACAATGGTGTGTGTACTTTTCCCCTAGGTCATTCGAGTTATTCGTTTCTAGCATCAGAATTGCGAAAATTTTGATGGTATCTCAACCATTCCTTAACTTCAAACTCCCATATCTCGCGAACGGATGGACGAACTCGAGAAATTCCTGTTGCATCTGAAAGTATTATAGAAACTCGCCCGATTACAACGGTATGTGTATTTTTCCCCTAGGCCTTTGTAGTTATTGGTTTCGAGTATCAGACTTGCGAAAATTTTGATGGTTTCTCAACCGTTCCTTAACTTCACACTCCCATATCTCGCGAACGGATTGAGGAACACGAGAAATTCCGGTTGCATCTGGAAGAAGACACTCTCCCGATTACAACGGTATGCGTATTTTTCCCCTAGGCCATTGTAGTTATTGGTTTCGAGAATCAGACTTGCGAAAATTTTGATGGTTTCTCAACCATTCTTTAACTTCAAACTCGCATATCTCGCGAACGGATTGCCGAACTCGAGAAATTCCTGTTGCATCTGAAAGCAGAAGCTCGACCGATTACAATGGTGTGTGTACTTTTCCCCTAGGTCATTCCAGTTATTCGTTTCTAGCATCAGAATTGCGAAAATTTTGATGGTTTCTCAACCATTCCTTAACTTCAAACTCCCATATCTCGCGAACGGAATGACGAACTCGAGAAATTCCTGTTGCATCTGAAAATAGAATCTCTCCCGAATACAACGCTATGTGTATTTTCCCCCTAGGCCATTATAGTTATTGGTTTCGAGAATCAGACTTGCGAAAATTTTAATGGTTTCTCAACCATTCCTTACCTTCATACACCCATATCTCGCGAACCGATTGACGAACTCGAGAAATTCCTGTTGCATCTGAAAGCAGAAGCTCGACCGATTACAATGGTGTGTGTACTTTTCCCCTAGGTCATTCCAGATATTCGTTTCTAGCATCAGAATTGCGAAAATTTTGATGGTTTCTCAACCATTCCTTAACTTCAAACTCCCATATCTCGCGAACGGAATGACGAACTCGAGAAATTCCTGTTGCATCTGAAAATAGAATCTCTCCCGAATACAACGCTATGTGTATTTTCCCCCTAGGCCATTGTAGTTATTGGTTTCGAGAATCAGACTTGCGAAAATTTTGGTGGTTTCTCAACCATTCTTTAACTTCAAACTCCCATATCTCGCGAACGGATTGACGAACTAGAGAAACTCCTGTTGCATCTGAAAGTAGAAACTAGCCTGATTACAAAGGTATGTGTATTTTTGCCCTAGGCCATTCCAGTTATTGGTTTCGTGTAACAGACTTGCGAAAATTTTGATGGTTTCCCAACCGTTCCTTAATTTCAAACTCCCGTATCTCGCGAACGGATTGACGAACTCGAGAAATTCCTGTTGCATCTGAAACCAGAAACTCGTCCGATTACTACGGTATGTGTATTTTTGCCCTAGGCCATTGTAGTTATTGGTTTCGAGTATCAGACTTGCGAAAATTTTGATGGTTTCTCAACCATTCCTTAACTTCAAACTCCGATGCCTCGCGAACGGATTGGCGAACTCGAGAAGTTCCTGTCGCCTCTGAAAGTAGAAGCTCGACCGATTACAATGGTGTGTGTACTTTTCCCGTAGGTCATTCCAGTTATCCGTTTCTAGCATCAGAATTGCGAAAATTTTGATGGTTTCTCAACCATTCCTTAACTTCAAACTCCATATCTCGCGAACGGATTGACGAACTCGAGAAACTCCTGTTGCATCTGAAAGTAGAAACTAGCCTGATTACAAAGGTATGTGTATTTTTGCCCTAGGCCATTCCAGTTATTGGTTTCGAGTATCAGACCAGCGAAAATTTTGATGGTTTCTCAACCATTCCTTACTTTCATACACCCATATCTCGCGAACGGAATGACGAACCTGAGAAATTCCTGTTGCATCTGAAAGTAGAAACTCGCCCGATTACAACGGTATGTGCATTTTTCCCCTAGGACTTGGAGTGATTGGTTTCGAGTATCAGACTTGCGAAAATTTTGATGGTTTCTCAACCATTCCTTAACTTCAAACTCCCATATCTCGCGAACCGATTGACGAACTCGAGAAATTCCTGTTGCATCTGAAAGTAGAAACTCGCCCGATTACAACGGTATGTGTATTTTTCCCCTAGGCCTTTGTAGTTATTGGTTTCGAGTATCAGATTTGCGAAAATTTTGATGGTTTCTCAACCGTTCCTTAACTTCACACTCCCATATCACGCGAACGGATTGACGACCTCAAGAAATTCCTATTGCATCTGAAAGTAGAAACACGCCCGATTACAAATGTATGTGTATTTTTCCCCTAGGCCATAGTAGTTATTGGTTTAGAGTATCAGACTTGCGAAAACTGTGATGGTTTCTCAACCATTCCCGAACATCAAACTACCATATCTCGCGAACGGATTGAGGAACACGAGAAATTCCGGTTGCATCTGGAAGAAGAAACTCTCCCGATTACAATGGTATGCGTATTTTTCCCCTAAGCCTTTGTAGTTATTGGTTTCGTGTAACAGACTTGCGAAAATTTTGATGGTTTCTCAACCGTTCCTTAATTTCAAACTCCCGTATCTCGCGAACGGATTGACGAACTCGAGAAATTCCTGTTGCATCTGAAACCAGAAACTCGTCCGATTACTACGGTATGTGTATTTTTGCCCTAGGCCATTGTAGTTATTGGTTTCGAGTATCAAACTTGCGAAAATTTTGGTGGTTTCTCAACCATTCCTTAACTTCAAACTCCCATATCTCGCGAACGGATTGACGAACTCGAGAAATTCCTGTTGCATCTGAAAGCAGAAACTCGACCGATTACAATGGTTTGTGTACTTTTCCCCTAGGTCATTCGAGTTATTCGTTTCTAGCATCAGAATTGCGAAAATTTTGATGGTATCTCAACCATTCCTTAACTTCAAACTCACATATCTCGCGAACGGATGGACGAACTCGAGAAATTCCTGTTGCATCTGAAAGTATTATAGAAACTCGCCCGATTACAACGGTATGTGTATTTTTCCCCTAGGCCTTTGTAGTTATTGGTTTCGAGTATCAGACTTGCGAAAATTTTGATGGTTTCTCAACCGTTCCTTAACTTCACACTCCCATATCTCGCGAACGGATTGAGGAACACGAGAAATTCCGGTTGCATCTGGAAGAAGACACTCTCCCGATTACAACGGTATGCGTATTTTTCCCCTAGGCCATTGTAGTTATTGGTTTCGAGAATCAGACTTGCGAAAATTTTGATGGTTTCTCAACCATTCTTTAACTTCAAACTCGCATATCTCGCGAACGGATTGCCGAACTCGAGAAATTCCTGTTGCATCTGAAAGTAGAAACCCGCCTGATTACAAAGGTATGTGTATTTTTGCCGTAGGCCATTCCAGTTATTGGTTTCGAGTATCAGACCAGCGAAAATTTTGATGGTTTCTCAACCATTCCTTACCTTCATACACCCATATCTCGCGAACGGAATGACGAACTCGAGAAATTCCTGTTGCATCTGAAAGTAGAAACTCGCCTGATTACAAAGGTATGTGTATTTTTGCCCTAGGCCATTCCAGTTATTGGTTTCGAGTATCAGACCAGCGAAAATTTTGATGGTTTCTCAACCATTCCTTACCTTCATACACCCATATCTCGCGAACGGAATGACGAACTCGAGAAATTCCTGTTGCATCTGAAAGTAGAAACTCGCCCGATTACAACGGTATGTGCATTTTTCCCCTAGGCCTTTGTAGTTATTGGTTTCGAGTATCAGACTTGCGAAAATTTTGATGGTTTCTCAACCGTTCCTTAACTTCAAACTCCCATATCTCGCGAACGGATTGACGAACTCGAGAAATCCCTGTTGCATCTGAAACCAGAAATTCGTCCGATTACTACGGTATGTTTATTTTTGCCCTAGGCCATTGTAGTTATTGGTTTCGAGTATCAAACTTGCGAAAATTTTGGTGGTTTCTCAACCATTCCTTAACTTCAAACTCCCATATCTCGCGAACGGATTGAAGAACTCGAGAAATTCCTGTTGCATCTGAAAGCAGAAACTCGACAGATTACAATGGTTTGTGTACTTTTCCCCTAGGTCATTCCAGTTATTCGTTTCTAGCATCAGAATTGCGAAAATTTTGATGGTTTCTCAACCATTCCTTAACTTCAAACTCCCATATCTCGCGAACGGAATGACGAACTCGAGAAATTCCTGTTGTATCTGAATATAGAATCTCTCCCGATTACAACGCTATGTGTATTTTTGCCCTAGGCCATTCCAGTTATTGGTTTCGAGTATCAGTCCCGCGAAAATTTTGATGGTTTCTCAACCATTCCTTACATTCATACACCCATATCTCGCGAACGAAATGACGAACTCGAGAAATTCCTGTTGCATCTGAAAGTAGAAACTCGCAGATTACAACGGTATGTGTATTTTTCTCCTAGGCCTTTGTAGTTATTGGTTTCGTGTATCAGACTTGCGAAAATTTTGATGGTTTCTCAACCATTCCTTAACTTCAAACTCCCATATCTCGCGAACGGAATGACGAACTCGAGAAATTCCTGTTGCATCTGAAAGTAGAAACTCGCCCGATTACAACGTTATGTGTATTTTCCCCCTAGGCCTTTGTAGTTATTGGTTTCGAGTATCAGACTTGCGAAAATTTTGATGGTTTCTCAACCATTCCTTACCTTCATACACCCATATCTCGCGAACCGATTGACGAACTCGAGAGATTCCTGTTGCATCTGAAAGCAGAAGCTCGACCGATTACAATGGTGTGTGTACTTTTCCCCTAGGTCATTCCAGTTATTCGTTTCTAGCATCAGAATTGCGAAAATTTTGATGGTTTCTCAACCATTCCTTAACTTCAAACTCCCATATCTCGCGAACGGAATGACGAACTCGAGAAATTCCTGTTGCATCTGTAAATAGAATCTCTCCCGAATACAACGCTATGTGTATTTTCCCCCTAGGCCATTGTAGTTATTGGTTTCGAGAATCAGACTTGCGAAAATTTTGGTGGTTTCTCAACCATTCTTTAACTTCAAACTCCCATATCTCGCGAACGGATTGACGAACTCGAGAAACTCCTGTTGCATCTGAAAGTAGAATCTAGCCTGATTACAAAGGTATGTGTATTTTTGCCCTAGGCCATTCCAGTTATTGGTTTCGAGTATCAGACCAGCGAAAATTTTGATGGTTTCTCAACCATTCCTTACCTTCATACACCCATATCTCGCGAACGGAATGACGAACTCGAGAAATTCCTGTTGCATCTGAAAGTAGAAACTCGCCCGATTACAACGGTATGTGCATTTTTCCCCTAGGCCTTTGTAGTTATTGGTTTCGAGTATCAGAATTGCGAAAATTTTGATGGTTTCTCAACCGTTCCTTAACTTCAAACTCCCATATCTGGCGAACGGATTGACGAACTCGAGAAATCCCTGTTGCATCTGAAACCAGAAACTCGTCCGATTACTACGGTATGTTTATTTTTGCCCTAGGCCATTGTAGTTATTGGTTTCGAGTATCAAACTTGCGAAAATTTTGGTGGTTTCTCAACCATTCCTTAACTTCAAACTCCCATATCTCGCGAACGGATTGAAGAACTCGAGAAATTCCTGTTGCATCTGAAAGCAGAAACTCGACCGATTACAATGGTTTGTGTACTTTTCCCCTAGGTCATTCCAGTTATTCGTTTCTAGCATCAGAATTGCGAAAATTTTGATGGTTTCTCAACCATTCCTTAACTTCAAACTCCCATATCTCGCGAACGGAATGACGAACTCGAGAAATTCCTGTTGCATCTGAATATAGAATCTCTCCCGATTACAACGCTATGTGTATTTTTCCCCTAGGCCATTGTAGTTATTGGTTTCGAGAATCAAACTTGCGCAAATTTTGATGGTTTCTCAACCGTTCTTTAACTTCAAACTCGCATATCTCGCGAACGGATTGACGAAGTCGAGAAATTCCTGTTGCATCTGAAAGTAGAAACTCGCCTGATTACAAAGGTATGTGTATTTTTGCCCTAGGCCATTCCAGTTATTGGTTTCGAGTATCAGTCCAGCGAAAATTTTGATGGTTTCTCAACCATTCCTTACCTTCATACACCCATATCTCGCGAACGAAATGACGAACTCGAGAAATTCCTGTTGCATCTGAAAGTAGAAACTCGCAGATTACAACGGTATGTGTATTTTTCTCCTAGGCCTTTGTAGTTATTGGTTTCGTGTATCAGACTTGCGAAAATTTTGATGGTTTCTCAACCATTCCTTAACTTCAAACTCCCATATCTCGCGAACGGAATGACGAACTCGAGAAATTCCTGTTGCATCTGAAAGTAGAAACTCGCCCGATTACAACGTTATGTGTATTTTCCCCCTAGGCCTTTGTAGTTATTGGTTTCGAGTATCAGACTTGCGAAAATTTTGATGGTTTCTCAACCATTCCTTACCTTCATACACCCATATCTCGCGAACCGATTGACGAACTCGAGAGATTCCTGTTGCATCTGAAAGCAGAAGCTCGACCGATTACAATGGTGTGTGTACTTTTCCCCTAGGTCATTCCAGTTATTCGTTTCTAGCATCAGAATTGCGAAAATTTTGATGGTTTCTCAACCATTCCTTAACTTCAAACTCCCATATCTCGCGAACGGAATGACGAACTCGAGAAATTCCTGTTGCATCTGAAAATAGAATCTCTCCCGAATACAACGCTATGTGTATTTTCCCCCTAGGCCATTGTAGTTATTGGTTTCGAGAATCAGACTTGCGAAAATTTTGGTGGTTTCTCAACCATTCTTTAACTTCAAACTCCCATATCTCGCGAACGGATTGACGAACTCGAGAAACTCCTGTTGCATCTGAAAGTAGAATCTAGCCTGATTACAAAGGTATGTGTATTTTTGCCCTAGGCCATTCCAGTTATTGGTTTCGAGTATCAGACCAGCGAAAATTTTGATGGTTTCTCAACCATTCCTTACCTTCATACACCCATATCTCGCGAACGGAATGACGAACTCGAGAAATTCCTGTTGCATCTGAAAGTAGAAACTCGCCCGATTACAACGGTATGTGTATTTTTCCCCTAGGCCTTTGTAGTTATTGGTTTCGAGTATCAGACTTGCGAAAATTTGGATGGTTTCTCAACCGTTCCTTAACTTCACACTCCCATATCACGCGAACGGATTGACAACCTCAAGAAATTCCTATTGCATCTGAAAGTAGAAACACGCCCGATTACAAATGTATGTGTATTTTTCCCCTAGGCCATAGTAGTTATTGGTTTCGAGTATCAGACTTGCGAAAACTGTGATGGTTTCTCAACCATTCCTGAACATCAAACTACCATATCTCGCGAACGGATTGAGGAACTCGAGAAATTCCTGTTGCATCTGAAAGTAGAAACTCGCCTGATTACAAAGGTATGTGTATTTTTGCCCTAGGCCATTCCAGTTATTGGTTTCGAGTATCAGTCCAGCGAAAATTTTGATGGTTTCTCAACCATTCCTTACCTTCATACACCCATATCTCGCGAACGAAATGACGAACTCGAGAAATTCCTGTTGCATCTGAAAGTAGAAACTCGCAGATTACAACGGTATGTGTATTTTTCTCCTAGGCCTTTGTAGTTATTGGTTTCGTGTATCAGACTTGCGAAAATTTTGATGGTTTCTCAACCATTCCTTAACTTCAAACTCCCATATCTCGCGAACGGAATGACGAACTCGAGAAATTCCTGTTGCATCTGAAAGTAGAAACTCGCCCGATTACAACGTTATGTGTATTTTCCCCCTAGGCCTTTGTAGTTATTGGTTTCGAGTATCAGACTTGCGAAAATTTTGATGGTTTCTCAACCATTCCTTACCTTCATACACCCATATCTCGCGAACCGATTGACGAACTCGAGAGATTCCTGTTGCATCTGAAAGCAGAAGCTCGACCGATTACAATGGTGTGTGTACTTTTCCCCTAGGTCATTCCAGTTATTCGTTTCTAGCATCAGAATTGCGAAAATTTTGATGGTTTCTCAACCATTCCTTAACTTCAAACTCCCATATCTCGCGAACGGAATGACGAACTCGAGAAATTCCTGTTGCATCTGAAAATAGAATCTCTCCCGAATACAACGCTATGTGTATTTTCCCCCTAGGCCATTGTAGTTATTGGTTTCGAGAATCAGACTTGCGAAAATTTTTGTGGTTTCTCAACCATTCTTTAACTTCAAACTCCCATATCTCGCGAACGGATTGACGAACTCGAGAAACTCCTGTTGCATCTGAAAGTAGAATCTAGCCTGATTACAAAGGTATGTGTATTTTTGCCCTAGGCCATTCCAGTTATTGGTTTCGAGTATCAGACCAGCGAAAATTTTGATGGTTTCTCAACCATTCCTTACCTTCATACACCCATATCTCGCGAACGGAATGACGAACTCGAGAAATTCCTGTTGCATCTGAAAGTAGAAACTCGCCCGATTACAACGGTATGTGCATTTTTCCCCTAGGCCTTTGTAGTTATTGGTTTCGAGTATCAGACTTGCGAAAATTTTGATGATTTCTCAACCATTCCTTAACTTCAAACTCCCATATCTCGCGAACCGATTGACGAACTCGAGAAATTCCTGTTGCATCTGAAAGTAGAAACTCGCCCGATTACAACGGTATGTGTATTTTTCCCCTAGGCCTTTGTAGTTATTGGTTTCGAGTATCAGACTTGCGAAAATTTGGATGGTTTCTCAACCGTTCCTTAACTTCACACTCCCATATCACGCGAACGGATTGACAACCTCAAGAAATTCCTATTGCATCTGAAAGTAGAAACACGCCCGATTACAAATGTATGTGTATTTTTCCCCTAGGCCATAGTAGTTATTGGTTTCGAGTATCAGACTTGCGAAAACTGTGATGGTTTCTCAACCATTCCTGAACATCAAACTACCATATCTCGCGAACGGATTGAGGAACACGAGAAATTCCGGTTGCATCTGGAAGAAGAAACACTCCCGATTACAACGGTATGCGTATTTTTCCCCTAAGCCTTTGTAGTTATTGGTTTCGTGTAACAGACTTGCGAAAATTTTGATGGTTTCTCAACCGTTCCTTAATTTCAAACTCCCGTATCTCGCGAACGGATTGACGAACTCGAGAAATTCCTGTCGCCTCTGAAAGTAGAAACTTGCCCGATTACAATGGTGTGTGTACTTTTCCCCTAGGTCATTCGAGTTATTCGTTTCTAGCATCAGAATAGCGAATATTTGGTGGTTTCTCAACCATTCCATAACTTCAAACTCCCATATCTCGCGAACAGATTGACGAACTCGAGAAATTCCTGTTGCATCTGAAAGTAGAAGCTCGCCCGATTACAACGGTATTTGTATTTTTCCCCTAGGCCTTTGTAGTTATTGGTTTCGAGTATCAGACTTGCGAAAATTTTGATGGTTTCTCAACCGTTCCTTAACTTCACACTCCCATATCTCGCGAACGGATTGAGGAACACGAGAAATTCCGGTTGCATCTGGAAGAAGACACTCTCCCGATTACAACGGTATGCGTATTTTTCCCCTAGGCCATTGTAGTTATTGGTTTCGAGAATCAGACTTGCGAAAATTTTGATGGTTTCTCAACCATTCCTTACCTTCATACACCCATATCTCGCGAACGGAATGACGAACTCGAGAAATTCCTGTTGCATCTGAAAGTAGAAACTCGCCTGATTACAAAGGTATGTGTATTTTTGCCCTAGGCCATTCCAGTTATTGGTGTCGAGTATCAGACCAGCGAAAATTTTGATGGTTTCTCAACCGTTCCTTAACTTCAAACTCCCATATCTCGCGAACGGATTGACGAACTCGAGAAATCCCTGTTGCATCTGAAACCAGAAACTCGTCCGATTACTACGGTATGTTTATTTTTGCCCTAGGCCATTGTAGTTATTGATTTCGAGTATCAAACTTGCGAAAATTTTGGTGGTTTCTCAACCATTCCTTAACTTCAAACTCCCATATCTCGCGAACGGATTGAAGAACTCGAGAAATTCCTGTTGCATCTGAAAGCAGAAACTCGACCGATTACAATGGTTTGTGTACTTTTCCCCTAGGTCATTCCAGTTATTCGTTTCTAGCATCAGAATTGCGAAAATTTTGATGGTTTCTCAACCATTCCTTAACTTCAAACTCCCATATCTCGCGAACGGAATGACGAACTCGAGAAATTCCTGTTGCATCTGAATATAGAATCTCTCCCGATTACAACGCTATGTGTATTTTTCCCCTAGGCCATTGTAGTTATTGGTTTCGAGAATCAAACTTGCGCAAGTTTTGATGGTTTCTCAACCGTTCTTTAACTTCAAACTCGCATATCTCGCGAACGGATTGACGAACTCGAGAAATTCCTGTTGCATCTGAAAGTAGAAACTCGCCTGATTACAAAGGTATGTGTATTTTTGCCCTAGGCCATTCCAGTTATTGGTTTCGAGTATCAGACCAGCGAAAATTTTGATGGTTTCTCAACCATTCCTTACCTTCATACACCCATATCTCGCGAACGAAATGAAGAACTCGAGAAATTCCTGTTGCATCTGAAAGTAGAAACTCGCAGATTACAACGGTATGTGTATTTTTCCCCTAGGCCTTTGTAGTTATTGGTTTCGTGTATCAGACTTGCGAAAATTTTGATGGTTTCTCAACCATTCCTTAACTTCAAACTCCCATATCTCGCGAACGGAATGACGAACTCGAGAAATTCCTGTTGCATCTGAAAGTAGAAACTCGCCCGATTACAACGTTATGTGTATTTTCCCCCTAGGCCTTTGTAGTTATTGGTTTCGAGTATCAGACTTGCGAAAATTTTGATGGTTTCTCAACCATTCCTTACCTTCATACACCCATATCTCGCGAACCGATTGACGAACTCGAGAGATTCCTGTTGCATCTGAAAGCAGAAGCTCGACCGATTACAATGGTGTGTGTACTTTTCCCCTAGGTCATTCCAGTTATTCGTTTCTAGCATCAGAATTGCGAAAATTTTGATGGTTTCTCAACCATTCCTTAACTTCAAACTCCCATATCTCGCGAACGGAATGACGAACTCGAGAAATTCCTGTTGCATCTGAAAATAGAATCTCTCCCGAATACAACGCTATGTGTATTTTCCCCCTAGGCCATTGTAGTTATTGGTTTCGAGAATCAGACTTGCGAAAATTTTTGTGGTTTCTCAACCATTCTTTAACTTCAAACTCCCATATCTCGCGAACGGATTGACGAACTCGAGAAACTCCTGTTGCATCTGAAAGTAGAATCTAGCCTGATTACAAAGGTATGTGTATTTTTGCCCTAGGCCATTCCAGTTATTGGTTTCGAGTATCAGACCAGCGAAAATTTTGATGGTTTCTCAACCATTCCTTACCTTCATACACCCATATCTCGCGAACGGAATGACGAACTCGAGAAATTCCTGTTGCATCTGAAAGTAGAAACTCGCCCGATTACAACGGTATGTGCATTTTTCCCCTAGGCCTTTGTAGTTATTGGTTTCGAGTATCAGACTTGCGAAAATTTTGATGGTTTCTCAACCATTCCTTAACTTCAAACTCCCATATCTCGCGAACCGATTGACGAACTCGAGAAATTCCTGTTGCATCTGAAAGTAGAAACTCGCCCGATTACAACGGTATGTGTATTTTTCCCCTAGGCCTTTGTAGTTATTGGTTTCGAGTATCAGACTTGCGAAAATTTGGATGGTTTCTCAACCGTTCCTTAACTTCACACTCCCATATCACGCGAACGGATTGACGACCTCAAGAAATTCCTATTGCATCTGAAAGTAGAAACACGCCCGATTACAAATGTATGTGTATTTTTCCCCTAGGCCATAGTAGTTATTGGTTTCGAGTATCAGACTTGCGAAAACTGTGATGGTTTCTCAACCATTCCTGAACATCAAACTACCATATCTCGCGAACGGATTGAGGAACACGAGAAAATCCGGTTGCATCTGGAAGAAGAAACTCTCCCGATTACAACGGTATGCGTATTTTTCCCCTAAGCCTTTGTAGTTATTGGTTTCGTGTAACAGACTTGCGAAAATTTTGATGGTTTCTCAACCGTTCCTTAATTTCAAACTCCCGTATCTCGCGAACGGATTGACGAACTCGAGAAATTCCTGTCGCCTCTGAAAGTAGAAACTTGCCCGATTACAATGGTGTGTGTACTTTTCCCCTAGGTCATTCGAGTTATTCGTTTCTAGCATCAGAATTGCGAATATTTGGTGGTTTCTCAACCATTCCATAACTTCAAACTCCCATATCTCGCGAACAGATTGACGAACTCGAGAAATTCCTGTTGCATCTGAAAGTAGAAGCTCGCCCGATTACAACGGTATGTGTATTTTTCCCCTAGGCCTTTGTAGTTATTGGTTTCGAGTATCAGACTTGCAAAAATTTTGATGGTTTCTCAACCGTTCCTTAATTTCACACTCCCATATCACGCGAACGGATTGACGACCTCAAGAAATTCCTATTGCATCTGAAAGTAGAAACACGCCCGATTGGAACGGTAAGTGTACTTTTCCCCTGGGCCATTCCAGTTATTGGTTTCGAGTATCAGACTTGCGAAAATTTTTATGGTTTCTCAACCATTCCTTAACTTCAAACTCCCATATCTCGCGAACGGACTAACGAACTCGAGAATTTCCTATTGCATCTGAAAGCAGAAACTCGCCCGATTACAACGGTATGTGTATTTTTGCCCTAGGCCATTGTAGTTATTGGTTTCGAGTATCAAACTTGCGATAATTTTGATGGTTTCTCAACCATTCCTTACCTTCATACACCCATATCTCGCGAACCGATTGACGAACTCGAGAGATTCCTGTTGCATCTGAAAGCAGAAGCTCGACCGATTACAATGGTGTGTGTACTTTTCCCCTAGGTCATTCCAGTTATTCGTTTCTAGCATCAGAATTGCGAAAATTTTGATGGTTTCTCAACCATTCCTTAACTTCAAACTCCCATATCTCGCGAACGGAATGACGAACTCGAGAAATTCCTGTTGCATCTGAAAATAGAATCTCTCCCGAATACAACGCTATGTGTATTTTCCCCCTAGGCCATTGTAGTTATTGGTTTCGAGAATCAGACTTGCGAAAATTTTTGTGGTTTCTCAACCATTCTTTAACTTCAAACTCCCATATCTCGCGAACGGATTGACGAACTCGAGAAACTCCTGTTGCATCTGAAAGTAGAATCTAGCCTGATTACAAAGGTATGTGTATTTTTGCCCTAGGCCATTCCAGTTATTGGTTTCGAGTATCAGACCAGCGAAAATTTTGATGGTTTCTCAACCATTCCTTACCTTCATACACCCATATCTCGCGAACGGAATGACGAACTCGAGAAATTCCTGTTGCATCTGAAAGTAGAAACTCGCCCGATTACAACGGTATGTGCATTTTTCCCCTAGGCCTTTGTAGTTATTGGTTTCGAGTATCAGACTTGCGACAATTTTGATGGTTTCTCAACCGTTCCTTAACTTCAAACTCCCATATCTCGCGAACGGATTGACGAACTCGAGAAATCCCTGTTGCATCTGAAAGTAGAAACTCGCCCGATTACAACGTTATGTGTATTTTCCCCCTAGGCCTTTGTAGTTATTGGTTTCGAGTATCAGACTTGCGAAAATTTTGATGGTTTCTCAACCATTCCTTACCTTCATACACCCATATCTCGCGAACCGATTGACGAACTCGAGAGATTCCTGTTGCATCTGAAAGCAGAAGCTCGACCGATTACAATGGTGTGTGTACTTTTCCCCTAGGTCATTCCAGTTATTCGTTTCTAGCATCAGAATTGCGAAAATTTTGATGGTTTCTCAACCATTCCTTAACTTCAAACTCCCATATCTCGCGAACGGAATGACGAACTCGAGAAATTCCTGTTGCATCTGAAAATAGAATCTCTCCCGAATACAACGCTATGTGTATTTTCCCCCTAGGCCATTGTAGTTATTGGTTTCGAGAATCAGACTTGCGAAAATTTTTGTGGTTTCTCAACCATTCTTTAACTTCAAACTCCCATATCTCGCGAACGGATTGACGAACTCGAGAAACTCCTGTTGCATCTGAAAGTAGAATCTAGCCTGATTACAAAGGTATGTGTATTTTTGCCCTAGGCCATTCCAGTTATTGGTTTCGAGTATCAGACCAGCGAAAATTTTGATGGTTTCTCAACCATTCCTTACCTTCATACACCCATATCTCGCGAACGGAATGACGAACTCGAGAAATTCCTGTTGCATCTGAAAGTAGAAACTCGCCCGATTACAACGGTATGTGCATTTTTCCCCTAGGCCTTTGTAGTTATTGGTTTCGAGTATCAGACTTGCGAAAATTTTGATGGTTTCTCAACCATTCCTTAACTTCAAACTCCCATATCTCGCGAACCGATTGACGAACTCGAGAAATTCCTGTTGCATCTGAAAGTAGAAACTCGCCCGATTACAACGGTATGTGTATTTTTCCCCTAGGCCTTTGTAGTTATTGGTTTCGAGTATCAGACTTGCGAAAATTTGGATGGTTTCTCAACCGTTCCTTAACTTCACACTCCCATATCACGCGAACGGATTGACGACCTCAAGAAATTCCTATTGCATCTGAAAGTAGAAACACGCCCGATTACAAATGTATGTGTATTTTTCCCCTAGGCCATAGTAGTTATTGGTTTCGAGTATCAGACTTGCGAAAACTGTGATGGTTTCTCAACCATTCCTGAACATCAAACTACCATATCTCGCGAACGGATTGAGGAACACGAGAAAATCCGGTTGCATCTGGAAGAAGAAACTCTCCCGATTACAACGGTATGCGTATTTTTCCCCTAAGCCTTTGTAGTTATTGGTTTCGTGTAACAGACTTGCGAAAATTTTGATGGTTTCTCAACCGTTCCTTAATTTCAAACTCCCGTATCTCGCGAACGGATTGACGAACTCGAGAAATTCCTGTCGCCTCTGAAAGTAGAAACTTGCCCGATTACAATGGTGTGTGTACTTTTCCCCTAGGTCATTCGAGTTATTCGTTTCTAGCATCAGAATTGCGAATATTTGGTGGTTTCTCAACCATTCCATAACTTCAAACTCCCATATCTCGCGAACAGATTGACGAACTCGAGAAATTCCTGTTGCATCTGAAAGTAGAAGCTCGCCCGATTACAACGGTATGTGTACTTTTCCCCTAGGCCATTCCAGTTGTTGGTTTCGAGTATCAGACCAGCGAAAATTTTGATGGTTTCTCAACCATTCCTTAACTTCAAACTCCCATATCTCGCGAACCGATTGACGAACTCGAGAAATTCCTGTTGCATCTGAAAGTAGAAACTCGCCCGATTACAACGGTATGTGTATTTTTCCCCTAGGCCTTTGTAGTTATTGGTTTCGAGTATCAGACTTGCGAAAATTTGGATGGTTTCTCAACCGTTCCTTAACTTCACACTCCCATATCACGCGAACGGATTGACGACCTCAAGAAATTCCTATTGCATCTGAAAGTAGAAACACGCCCGATTACAAATGTATGTGTATTTTTCCCCTAGGCCATAGTAGTTATTGGTTTCGAGTATCAGACTTGCGAAAACTGTGATGGTTTCTCAACCATTCCTGAACATCAAACTACCATATCTCGCGAACGGATTGAGGAACACGAGAAATTCCGGTTGCATCTGGAAGAAGAAACTCTCCCGATTACAACGGTATGCGTATTTTTCCCCTAAGCCTTTGTAGTTATTGGTTTCGTGTAACAGACTTGCGAAAATTTTGATGGTTTCTCAACCGTTCCTTAATTTCAAACTCCCGTATCTCGCGAACGGATTGACGAACTCGAGAAATTCCTGTCGCCTCTGAAAGTAGAAACTTGCCCGATTACAATGGTGTGTGTACTTTTCCCCTAGGTCACTCGAGTTATTCGTTTCTAGCATCAGAATTGCGAATATTTGGTGGTTTCTGAACCATTCCATAACTTCAAACTCCCATATCTCGCGAACAGATTGACGAACTCGAGAAATTCCTGTTGCATCTGAAAGTAGAAGCTCGCCCGATTACAACGGTATGTGTATTTTTCCCCTAGGCCTTTGTAGTTATTGGTTTCGAGTATCAGACTTGCAAAAATTTTGATGGTTTCTCAACCGTTCCTTAATTTCACACTCCCATATCACGCGAACGGATTGACGACCTCAAGAAATTCCTATTGCATCTGAAAGTAGAAGCACGCCCGATTAGAACGGTAAGTGTACTTTTCCCCTGGGCCATTCCAGTTATTGGTTTCGAGTATCAGACTTGCGAAAATTTTGATGGTTTCTCAACCATTCCTTAACTTCAAACTCCCATATCTCGCGAACGGATGGACGAACTCGAGAAATTCCTGTTGCATCTGAAAGTAGAAACTCGCCCGATTACAACGGTATGTGTATTTTTCCCCTAGGCCTTTGTAGTTATTGGTTTCGAGTATCACACTTGCGAAAATTTTGATGGTTTCTCAACCATTCCTTACCTTCATACACCCATATCTCGCGAACCGATTGACGAGCTCGAGAAATTCCTGTTGCATCTGAAAGCAGAAGCTCGACCGATTACAATGGTGTGTGTACTTTTCCCCTAGGTCATTCCAGTTATTCGTTTCTAGCATCAGAATTGCGAAAATTTTGATGGTTTCTCAACCGTTCCTTAACTTCACACTCCCATATCACGCGAACGGATTGACGACCTCAAGAAATTCCTATTGCATCTGAAAGTAGAAACACGCCCGATTACAAAGGTATGTGTATTTTTCCCCTAGGCCATAGTAGTTATTGGTTTCGAGTATCAGACTTGCGAAAATTGTGATGGTTTCTCAACCATTCCTTACATTTATACACCCATATCTCGCGAACGGAATGACGAACTCGAGAAATTCCTGTTGCATCTGAATGTAGAAACTCGCCGATTACAACGGTATGTGTATTTTTCCCCTAGGCCTTTGTAGTTATTGATTTCGAGTATCAGACGTGCGAAAATTTTGATGGTTTCTCAACCATTCCCTAACTTCAAACTCCGATGCCTCGCGAACGGATTGGCGAACTCGAGAAGTTCCTGTCGCCTCTGAAAGTAGAAACTTGCCCGATTACAATGGTGTGTGTACTTTTCCCCTAGGTCATTCGTGTTATTCGTTTCTAGCATCAGAATTGCGAAAATTTTGATGGTTTCTCAACCATTCCTTAACTTCAAACCCCCATATCTCGCGAACGGAATGACGAACTCGAGAAATTCCTGTTGCATCTGAATATAGAATCTCTCCCGATTACAACGCTATGTGTATTTTTCCCCTAGGCCATTGTAGTTATTGGTTTCGAGTATCAGACTTGCGAAAATTTTGAAGGTTTCTCAACCATTCCTTAACTTCAAACTCCGATGCCTCGCGAACGGATTGGCGAACTCGAGAAGGTCCTGTCGCCTCTGAAAGTAGAAACTTGCCCGATTACAATGGTGTGTGTACTTTTCCCCTAGGTCATTCGAGTTATTCGTTTCTAGCATCAGAATTGCGAAAATTTTGATGGTATCTCAACCATTCCTTAACTTCAAACTCCCATATCTCGCGAACGGATGGACGAACTCGAGAAATTCCTGTTGCATCTGAAAGTATTATAGAAACTCGCCCGATTACAACGCTATGTGTATTTTTCCCCTAGGCCATTGTAGTTATTGGTTTCGAGTATCAGACTTGCGAAAATTTTGAAGGTTTCTCAACCATTCCTTAACTTCAAACTCCGATGCCTCGCGAACGGATTGGCGAACTCGAGAAGGTCCTGTCGCCTCAGAAAGTAGAAACTTGCCCGATTACAATGGTGTGTGTACTTTTCCCCTAGGTCATTCGAGTTATTCGTTTCTAGCATCAGAATTGCGAAAATTTTGATGGTATCTCAACCATTCCTTAACTTCAAACTCCCATATCTCGCGAACGGATGGACGAACTCGAGAAATTCCTGTTGCATCTGAAAGTATTATAGAAACTCGCCCGATTACAACGGTATGTGTATTTTTCCCCTAGGCCTTTGTAGTTATTGGTTTCGAGTATCAGACTTGCGAAAATTTTGATGGTTTCTCAACCGTTCCTTAACTTCACACTCCCATATCACGCGAACGGATTGACGACCTCAAGAAATTCCTATTGCATCTGAAAGTAGAAACACGCCCGATTACAAAGGTATGTGTATTTTTCCCCTAGGCCATAGTAGTTATTGGTTTCGAGTATCAGACTTGCGAAAATTGTGATGGTTTCTCAACCATTCCTTAACATCAAACTACCATATCTCGCGAACGGATTGAGGAACACGAGAAATTCCGGTTGCATCTGGAGGAAGAAACTCTCCCGATTACAACGGTATGCGTATTTTTCCCCTAAGCCTTTGTAGTTATTGGTTTCGAGTATCAGAATTGCGAAAATTTTGATGGTTTCTCAACCGTTCCTTAATTTCAAACTCCCATATCTCGCGAACGGATTGACGAACTCGAGAAATTCCTGTTGCATCTGAAAGTAGAAACTCGCCGATTACAACGGTATGTGTATTTTTCTCCTAGGCCTGTGTAGTTATTGGTTTCGAGTATCAGACTTGCGAAAATTTTGATGGTTTCTCAACCATTCCTTAACTTCAAACTCCGATGCCTCGCGAACGGATTGGCGAACTCGAGAAGTTCCTGTCGCCTCTGAAAGTAGAAACTTGCCCGATTACAATGGTGTGTGTACTTTTCCCCTAGGTCATTCGAGTTATTCGTTTCTAGCATCAGAATTGCGAATATTTGATGGTTTCTCAACCATTCCATAACTTCAAACTCCCATATCTCGCGAACAGATTGACGAACTCGAGAAATTCCTGTTGCATCTGAAAGTAGAAGCTCGCCCGATTACAACGGTATGTGTATTTTTCCCCTAGGCCTTTGTAGTTATTGGTTTCGAGTATCAGACTTGCAAAAATTTTGATGGTTTCTCAACCGTTCCTTAATTTCACACTCCCATATCACGCGAACGGATTGACGACCTCAAGAAATTCCTATTGCATCTGAAAGTAGAAACACGCCCGATTAGAACGGTAAGTGTACTTTTCCCCTGGGCCATTCCAGTTATTGGTTTCGAGTATCAGACTTGCGAAAATTTTTATGGTTTCTCAACCATTCCTTAACTTCAAACTCCCATATCTCGCGATCGGACTAACGAACTCGAGAATTTCCTATTGCATCTGATAGCAGAAACTCGCCCGATTACAACGGTATGTGTATTTTTGCCCTAGGCCATTGTAGTTATTGGTTTCGAGTATCAAACTTGCGAAAATTTTGATAGTTTCTCAACCATTCCTTAACTTCAAGCTCCCATATCTCGGGAACGGATTGACGAACTCGAGAAATTCCTGTTGCATCTGAAAGCAGAAGCTCGACCGATTACAATGGTGTGTGTACTTTTCCCCTAGGTCATTCCAGTTATTCGTTTCTAGCATCAGAATTGCGAAAATTTTGAAGGTTTATCAACCATTCCTTAACTTCAAACTCCCATATCTCGCGAACGGATGGACGAACTTGAGAAATTCATGTTGCATCTGAAAGTAGAAACTCGCCCGATTACAAAGGTATGTGTATTTTTCCCCTAGGCCTTTGTAGTTACTGGTTTCGAGTATCAGACTTCCGAAAATTTTGATGGTTTCTCAACCATTCCTTAACTTCAAACTCCGATGCCTCGCGAACGGATTGGCGAACTCGAGTAGTTCCTGTCGCCTCTGAAAGTAGAAACTTGCCCGATTACAATGGTGTGTGTACTTTTCCCCTAGGTCATTCGAGTTATTCGTTTCTAGCATCAGAATTGCGAAAATTTTGATGGTTTCTCAACCATTCCTTAACTTCAAACTCCCATATCTCGCGAACCGATTGACGAACTCGAGAAATTCCTGTTGCATCTGAAACCAGAAACTCGACCGATTACAATCGTGTGTGTACTTTTCCCCTAGGTCATTCCAGTTATTCGTTTCTAGCATCAGAATTGCGAAAATTTTGATGGTTTCTCAACCATTCCTTAACTTCAAACTCCCATATCTCGCGAACCGATTTACGAACTCGAGAAATTCCTGTTGCATCTGAAACCAGAAACTCGACCGATTACAATGGTGTGTGTACTTTTCCCCTAGGTCATTCCAGTTATTCGTTTCTAGCATCAGAATTGCGAAAATTTTGATGGTTTCTCAACCATTCCTTAACCTCAAATTCCCATATCTCGCGAACAGATTGAAGAACTCGAGAATTTCCTATTGCATCGGAAAGCAGAAACTCGCCCGATTACAACGGTATGTGTATTCATCCCCTAGGCCTTTGTAGTTATTGGTTTCGAGTATCAGACTTGCGAAAATTTTGATGGTTTCTCAACCATTCCTTACCTTCATACACCCATATCTCGCGAACCGATTGACGAACTCGAGAAATTCCTGTTGCATCTGAAAGCAGAAGCTCGACCGATTACAATGGTGTGTGTACTTTTCCCCTAGGTCATTCCAGTTATTCGTTTCTAGCATCAGAATTGCGAAAATTTTGATGGTTTCTCAACCGTTCCTTAACTTCACACTCCCATATCACGCGAACGGATTGACGACCTCAAGAAATTCCTATTGCATCTGAAAGTAGAAACACGCCCGATTACAAAGGTATGTGTATTTTTCCCCTAGGCCATAGTAGTTATTGGTTTCGAGTATCAGACTTGCGAAAATTGTGATGGTTTCTCAACCATTCCTTACCTTTATACACCCATATCTCGCGAACCGATTGACGAACTCGAGAAATTCCTGTTGCATCTGAAAGCAGAGGCTCGACCGATTACAATGGTGTGTGTACTTTTCCCCTAGGTCATTCGAGTTATTCGTTTCTAGCATCAGAATTGCGAAAATTTTGATGGTTTCTCAACCACTCCTTAACTTCAAACTCCCATATCTCGCGAACCGATTGACGAACTCGAGAATTTCCTATTGCATCTGAGAGCAGAAAATCGCCCGATTACAACGGTGTGTGTACTTTTCCCCTGGGCCATTCCAGTTGTTGCTTTCGAGTATCAGACCAGCGAAAATTTTGATGGTTTCTCAAGCATGCCTTAACTTCAAACTTCCATATCTCGCGAACGGATTGACGAACTCGAGAATTTCCTATTGCATCTGAAAGCAGAAACTCGCGCGATTACAACGGTGTGTGTACTTTTCCCCTAGGCCATTCCAGTTGTTGGTTTCGAGTATCAGACCAGCGAAAATTTTGATGGTTTCTCAACCATTCCTTAACTTCAAACTCCCATATCTCGCGAACGGATTGACGAACTCGAGAAATTCCTGTTGCATCTGAAAGTAGAAACTCGCCCGATTGCAATGGTGTGTGTACTGTTCCCCTAGGCCATTCCAGTTATTGGTTTCGAGTATCAGACCAGCGAAAATTTTGATGATTTCACAACCCTTCCTTAACTTCTAATTCCCATATCCCGCGAACGGATTGACGAACTCGAGAAATTCCTGTTGCATGTGAAAGTAGAAAGTCACAAGTTTACAACGGTATGTGTATTTTTCCCCTAGGCCTTTGTAGTTATTGGTTTCGAGTATCAGACTTGCGAAAATTTTGATTGTTTCTCAACCATTCCTTATTTTCACACTTCCATATCTCGCGAACGGATTGACGAACTCGAGAATTTCCTATTGCATCTGAGAGCAGAAAATCGCCCGATTACAACGGTGTGTGTACTTTTCCCCTAGGCCATTCCAGTTGTTGGTTTCGAGTATCAGACCAGCGAAAATTTTGATGGTTTCTCAAGCATGCCTTAACTTCAAACTTCCATATCTCGCGAACAGATTGACGAACTCGAGAATTTCCTATTGCATCTGAAAGCAGAAACTCGCGCGATTACAACGGAGTGTGTACTTTTCCCCTAGGCCATTCCAGTTGTTGGTTTCGAGTACGAGACCAGCGAAAATTTTGGTGGATACTCAAGCATGCCTTAAATTCAAACTTCCATATCTCGCGAACGGATTGACGACCTCAAGAAATTCCTATTGCATCTGAAAGTAGAAACACGCCCGATTACAAAGGTATGTGTATTTTTCCCCTAGGCCATAGTAGTTATTGGTTTCGAGTATCAGACTTGCGAAAATTGTGATGGTTTCTCAACCATTCCTTACCTTTATACACCCATATCTCGCGAACCGATTGACGAACTCGAGAAATTCCTGTTGCATCTGAAAGCAGAGGCTCGACCGATTACAATGGTGTGTGTACTTTTCCCCTAGGTCATTCGAGTTATTCGTTTCTAGCATCAGAATTGCGAAAATTTTGATGGTTTCTCAACCACTCCTTAACTTCAAACTCCCATATCTCGCGAACCGATTGACGAACTCGAGAATTTCCTATTGCATCTGAGAGCAGAAAATCGCCCGATTACAACGGTGTGTGTACTTTTCCCCTGGGCCATTCCAGTTGTTGCTTTCGAGTATCAGACCAGCGAAAATTTTGATGGTTTCTCAAGCATGCCTTAACTTCAAACTTCCATATCTCGCGAACGGATTGACGAACTCGAGAATTTCCTATTGCATCTGAAAGCAGAAACTCGCGCGATTACAACGGTGTGTGTACTTTTCCCCTAGGCCATTCCAGTTGTTGGTTTCGAGTATCAGACCAGCGAAAATTTTCATGGTTACTCATGCATGCCTTAAATTCAAACTTCCATATCTCGCGAACGGATTGGCGAACTCGAAAAGTTCCTATTGCATCTGAAAGTAGAAACTCGCCCGATTACAAAGGTATGTGTATTTTTACCCTAGGCAATGGTAGTTATTGGTTTCGAGTATCAGACTTGCGAAATTTGTGATGGTTTCTCAACCATTCCTTAACTTCAAACTCCGATACCTCGCGAATGGATTGGCGAACTGGAGAAGTTCCTGTCGCCTCTGAAAGTAGATACTTGCCCGATTACAATGGTGTGTGTACTTTTCCCCTAGGTCATTCCGGTTATTCGTTTCTAGCATCAGACTTGCGAAAATTTTGATGGTTTCTCAACCATTCCTTTACTTCAAACTCCATTTCTCGCGAACGGATTGACGAGCTCGAGAAATTCCTGTTGCATCTGAAAGTAGAAACTCGCCCGATTACAAAGGTATGTGTAGTTTTCCCCTAGGCCTTTGTAGTTATTGGTTTCGAGTATCACACTTGCGAAAATTTTGATGGTTTCTCAACCATTCCTTAACTTCAAACTCCCATATCTCGCGAACGGATTGACGAGCTCGATTATTTCCTGTTGCATCTGAAAGTAGAAGGTCGACCGATTACAATGGTGTGTGTACTTTTTCCCTAGGTCATTCCAGTTATTCGTTTCTAGCATCAGAATTGCGAAAATTTTTATGGTTTCTCAACCATTCCTTAACTTCAAACTCCCATATCTCGCGAACGGATTGACGAGCTCGAGAAATTCCTGTTGCATCTGAAAGTAGAAACTCGCCCGATTACAAAGGTATGTGCATTTTTCCCCTAGGCCATAGTAGTTATTGGTTCCGAGTATCACACTTGCGAAAATTTTGATGTTCTCTCAACCGTTCCTTAATTTCAAACTCCCATATCTCGCGAACGAATTGACGAACTCGAGAAATTCCTGTTGCATCTGAAAGCAGAAACTCGTCCGATTACAACGGTATGTGTATTTTTGCCCTAGGCCATAGTAGTTATTGGTTCCGAGTATCAGACTTGCGAAAATTGTGATGGTCTCTCAACCGTTCCTTAACTTCAAACTCCCATATCTCGCGAACGGATTGACGAACTCGAGGAATTCCTGTTGCATCTGAAAGTAGAAACTCGCCCGATTACAAAGGTATGTGTATTTTTCCCCTAGGGCTTTGTAGTTATTGGTTTCGAGTACCAGACTTGCGAAAATTTTGATGGTTCCTCAACCATTCCTTAACTTCAAACTCCCATATGTCGCGAACGGATTGACGAACTCGAGAATTTCCTATTGCACCTGAAAGTAGAAACACGCCCGATTACAAAGGTGTGGTGTATTTTTCCCCTAGGGCTTTGTAGTTACTGGTTTCGAGTATCAGACTTGCGAAAATTTTGATGGTTTCTCAAGCATTCCTTAACTTCATACTCCCATATCTCGCGAACGGATTGGCGAACTCCATTATTTCCTGCTGCATCTGAAAGTAGAAAGTCTACCGATTACAATGGTGTGTGTACTTTATCCCCTAGGCCATTCCAGTTATTGGTTTCGAGTATCAGTTTTGCGAAAATTTTGATGGTTTCTCAAGCATTCCTTCATTTCAAACTCCCATATCTCGCGAACGGATTGACGAACTCGTGAAATTCCTGTTGCATTTGAAAGTAGATACCTGCCCGATTACAATGGTGTGTGTACTTTTCCCCTAGACCGTTCCAGTTATTGGTTTCGAGTATCAGACTTGCAAAATTTTGATGGTTTCTCAACCATTACTTAACTTCAAACACCTACATCTCGCGAACGAATTGACGAGCTCGAGAAATTCCTGTTGCATCTGAAAGTAGAAACTCGCCCGATTACAAAGGTATGTGTATTTTTCCCCTAGGGCTTTGTAGTTATTGGTTTCGAGTACCAGACTTGCGAAAATTTTGATGGTTTCTCAACCATTCCTTAACTTCAAACTCCCATATCTCTTGAACGGATTGACGAACACGAGAAATTCCTGTTGCATTTGAAACCAGAAACTTGTGCGATTACAATGCTGTGTGTACTTTTCCCCTAGGCCGTTCCAGTTATTGGTTTTGAGTATCACACTTGCGAAAATTTTGATGGTTTCTCAACCATTCCTTAAATTCAAACTCCCATATCTCGCGAACGGATTGACGAACTCGAGAAGTTCCTGTTGCACCTGAAAGTAGAAACACGCCCGATTACAATGGTATGTGTATTTTTCCCCAAGGACCTTGTAGTTATTGGTTTCGAGTACCACACTTTCGAAAATTTTGATGGTTTCTCAGCCATTCCTTAACTTCAAACCACCATATCTCGCGAACGGATTGAAGAACTCGAGAAATTCCTGTTGCATCTGAAAGTAGAAACTCGCCCGATTACAAAGGTATGTGTATTTTTCCCCTAGGGCTTTGTAGTTATTGGTTTCGAGTACCAGACTTGCGAAAATTTTGATGGTTCCTCAACCATTCCTTAACTTCAAACTCCCATATGTCGCGAACGGATTGACGAACTCGAGAATTTCCTATTGCACCTGAAAGTAGAAACACGCCCGATTACAAAGGTATGGTGTATTTTTCCCCTAGGGCTTTGTAGTTACTGGTTTCGAGTATCAGACTTGCGAAAATTTTGATGGTTTCTCAAGCATTCCTTAACTTCATACTCCCATATCTCGCGAACGGATTGGCGAACTCCATTATTTCCTGTTGCATCTGAAAGTAGAAAGTCTACCGATTACAATGGTGTGTGTACTTTTTCCCTAGGTCATTCCAGTTATTCGTTTCTAGCATCAGAATTGCGAAAATTTTGATTGTTTCTCAACCATTCCTTAACTTCAAACTCCCATACCTCGCGAACGGATTGACGAACTCGAGGAATTCCTGTTGCATCTGAAAGTAGAAACTCGCCCCATTACAATGGTGTGTGTACTTTTCCCCTAGGCCGTTCCAGGTATTGGTTTCGAGTATCACACTTGTGAAAATTTTGATGGTTTCTCAAGCATTCCTTAACTTCAAACTCCCATATCTCGCGAACGGATTGACGAACTCGATTATTTCCTGTTGCTTCTGAAAGTAGAAAGTCGACCGATTACATTCGTGTGTGTACTTTTTCCCTAGGTCATTCCAGTTATTCGTTTCTAGCATCAGAATTGCGAAAATTTTGATGGTTTGTCAACCATTCCTTAATTTCAAACTCCCATATCTCGCGAACGGATTGACGAACTCGAGAAATTCCTGTTGCATCTGAAAGTAGAAACTCGCCCGATTACAAGGGTATGTGTATTTTTCCCCTAGGGCTTTGTAGTTATTGGTTTCGAGTACCAGACTTGCGAAAATTTTGATGGTTCCTCAACCATTCCTTAACTTCAAACTCCCATATCTCGCGAACGGATTGACGAACTCGAGAAGTTCCTATTGCACCTGAAAGTAGAAACACGCCCGATTACAAAGGTATGGTGTATTTTTCCCCTAGGGCTTTGTAGTTACTGGTTTCGAGTATCAGACTTGCGAAAATTTTGATGGTTTCTCAAGGATTCCTTAACTTCATACTCCCATATCTCGCGAACGGATTGGCGAACTCCATTATTTCCTGTTGCATCTGAAAGTAGAAAGTCTACCGATTACAATGGTGTGTGTACTTTTCCCCTAGGTCATTCCAGTTATTTGTTTCTAGCATCAGAATTGCGAAAATTTTGATTGTTTCTCAACCATTCCTTAACTTCAAACTCCCATACCTCGCGAACGGATTGACGAGCGCGAGAAATTCCTGTTGCATCTGAAAGTATAAACTCGCCCGATTACAAAGGTATGTGTATTTTTGCCCTAGGCCATAGTAGTTATTGGTGTCGAGTATCAGATTTGCGAAAATTGTGGTGGTTTCTCAACCATTCCTTAACTTCAAACTCCCATATCGCGCGAACGGATTGACGAACTCGAGAAATTCCTGGTGCATCTGAAACCAAACACTCGTCCGATTACAACGGTATGTGTATTTTTGCCCTAGGCCATAGTAGTTATTGGTTTCGAGTATCAGACTTGCGAAAATTTTGATGGTTCCTCAACCATTCCTTAACTTCAAACTCCCATATCTCGCGAACGGATTGACGAGCTCGAGAAATTCCTGTTGCATCTGAAAGTAGAAACTCGCCCGATTACAAAGGTATGTGCATTTTTCCCCTACGTCATGGTAGTTATTGGTTTCGAGTATCAGACTTGCGAAAATTTTGATGGTTTCTCAACCATTCCTTAACTTCAAACTCCGATACCTCGCGAACGGATTGGCGAACTCGAGAAATTCCTGTTGCATTTGAAAGTAGAAACTTGCCCGATTACAAAGGTGTGTGTGCTTTTCCCCTAGGCCGTTCCAGTTATTGGTTTCGAGTATCAGACTTGCGAAAATTTCGATGGTTTCTCAACCATTCCTTAACTTCAAACTCCCATATCTCGCGAACGGATTGACGAGCTCGAGAAATTCCTGTTGCATCTGAAAGTAGAAACTCGCCCGATTACAAAGGCATGTGCATTTTTCCCCTAGGTCATGGTAGTTATTGGTTTCGAGTATCAGACTTGCGAAAATTGTGGTGGTTTCTCAACCATTCCTTAACTTCAAACTCACATATCGCGCGAACGTTTTGGCGAACTCGAGAAATTCCTGTTGCATCTGAAAGTAGAAACTCGCCCGAAAACAATGGTGTGTGTACTTTTCCCCTAGGCCATTCCAGTTATTGGTTTCGAGTATCAGACCAGTGAAAATTTTGATGGTTTCTCAACCATTCTTTAACTTCAAACTCCCATATCTCGCGAACGGATTGACGAACTCGAGAAATACCTATTGCTTCTGAAAGTAGAATCTCGCCCCATTACAATGGTGTGTGTACTTTTCCCCTAGGCCATTCCAGTTATTGGTTTCGAGTATCAGACTTGCGAAAATTTTGATGGCTTCTCAACAATTCCTTAACTTCAAACTCCCATATCTCGCGAACGCATTGACGAACTCGTGAAATTCCTGTTGCATCTGAAAGTAGAAACTCGCCCGATTACAAAGGTATGTGTATTTTTCCCCTAGGCCTTTGTATTTATTGGTTTCGAGTATCAGACTTGCGAAAATTTTGATGGTTTCTCAACCATTCCTTATTTTCACACTTCCATATCTCGAGAACGGATTGACGAACTCGAGAATTTCCTATTGCATCTGAGAGCGGAAAATCGCCCGATTACAACGGTGTGTGTACTTTTCCCCTAGGCCATTCCAGTTGTTGGTTTCGAGTATCAGACCAGCGAAAATTTTGATGGTTTCTCAAGCATGCCTTAACTTCAAACTTCCATATCTCGCAGATACTTGCCCGATTACAATGGTGTGTGTACTTTTCCCCTAGGTCATTCCGGTTATTCGTTTCTAGCATCAGACTTGCGAAAATTTTGATGGTTTCTCAACCATTCCTTAACTTCAAACTCCCATATCTCGCGAACGGATTGACGAGCTCGAGAAATTCCTGTTGCATCTGAAAGTAGAAACTCGCCCGATTACAAAGGTATGTGTAGTTTTCCCCTAGGCCTTTGTAGTTATTGGTTTCGAGTATCAGACTTGCGAAAATTTTGATGGTTTCTCAAGCATTCCTTAACTTCAAACTCCCATATCTCGCGAACGGATTGACGAACTCGATTATTTCCTGTGGCATCTGAAAGTAGAAGGTCGACCGATTACAATGGTGTGTGTACTTTTTCCCTAGGTCATTCCAGTTATTCGTTTCAATCATCAGAATTGCGATAATTTTTGTGGTTTCTCAACCATTCCTTAGCTTGAAACTCCGATAGCTCGCGAACGGATTGACGAACTCGAGAAATTCCTGTTGCATCTGAGAGCAGAAAATCGCCCGATTACAACGGTGTGTGTACTTTTCCCCTAGGCCATTCCAGTTGTTGGTTTCGAGTATCAGACCAGCGAAAATTTTGATGGTTTCTCAACCATTCCTTAACTTCAAACTCCCATATCTCGCGAACGGATGACGAGCTCGAGAAATTCCTGTTGCATCTAAAAGTAGAAACTCGCCCGATTACAAAGGTATGTGCATTTTTCCCCTACGTCATGGTAGTTATTGGTTTCGAGTATCAGACTTGCGAAAATTTTGATGGTTTCTCAACCATTCCTTAACTTCAAACTCCGATACCTCGCGAACGGATTGGCGAACTCGAGAAATTCCTGTTGCATTTGAAAGTAGAAACTTGCCCGATTACAAAGGTGTGTGTGCTTTTCCCCTAGGCCGTTCCAGTTATTGGTTTCGAGTATCTGACTTGCGAAAATTTTGATGGTTTCTCAACCATTCCTTAACTTCAAACTCCCATATCTCGCGAACGGATTGACGAGCTCGAGAAATTCCTGTTGCATCTGAAAGTAGAAACTCGCCCGATTACAAAGGCATGTGCATTTTTCCCCTAGGTCATGGTAGTTATTGGTTTCGAGTATCAGACTTGCGAAAATTGTGGTGGTTTCTCAACCATTCCTTAACTTCAAACTCACATATCGCGCGAACGTTTTGGCGAACTCGAGAAATTCCTGTTGCATCTGAAAGTAGAAACTCGCCCGAAAACAATGGTGTGTGTACTTTTCCCCTAGGCCATTCCAGTTATTGGTTTCGAGTATCAGACCAGTGAAAATTTTGATGGTTTCTCAACCATTCTTTAACTTCAAACTCCCATATCTCGCGAACGGATTGACGAACTCGAGAAATACCTATTGCTTCTGAAAGTAGAATCTCGCCCCATTACAATGGTGTGTGTACTTTTCCCCTAGGCCATTCCAGTTATTGGTTTCGAGTATCAGACTTGCGAAAATTTTGATGGTTTCTCAACCATTCCTAATTTTCACACTTCCATATCTCGCGAACGGATTGACGAACTCGAGAATTTCCTATTGCATCTGAGAGCAGAAAATCGCCCGATTACAACGGTGTGTGTACTTTTCCCCTAGGCCATTCCAGTTGTTGGTTTCGAGTATCAGACCAGCGAAAATTTTGATGGTTTCTCAAGCATGCCTTAACTTCAAACTCCCATATCTCGCGAACGGATTGACGAACTCGATTATTTCCTGTGGCATCTGAAAGTAGAAGGTCGACCGATTACAATGGTGTGTGTACTTTTTCCCTAGGTCATTCCAGTTATTCGTTTCAATCATCAGAATTGCGATAATTTTTGTGGTTTCTCAACCATTCCTTAGCTTGAAACTCCGATAGCTCGCGAACGGATTGACGAACTCGAGAAATTCCGGTTGCATCTGAGAGCAGAAAATCGCCCGATTACAACGGTGTGTGTACTTTTCCCCTAGGCCATTCCAGTTGTTGGTTTCGAGTATCAGACCAGCGAAAATTTTGATGGTTTCTCAAGCATGCCTTAACTTCAAACTTCCATATCTCGCGAACGGATTGACGAACTCGAGAATTTCCTATTGCATCTGAAAGCAGAAACTCGCGCGATTACAACGGTGTGTGTACTTTTCCCCTAGGCCATTCCAGTTGTTGGTTTCGAGTATCAGACCAGCGAAAATTTTGATGGTTACTCATGCATGCCTTAAATTCAAACTTCCATATCTCGCGAACGGATTGGCGAACTCGAAAAGTTCCTGTCGCCTCTGAAAGTAGATACTTGCCCGATTACAATGGTGTGTGTACTTTTCCCCTAGGTCATTCCGGTTATTCGTTTCTAGCATCAGACTTGCGAAAATTTTGATGGTTTCTCAACCATTCCTTAGCTTGAAACTCCCATATCTCGCGAACGGATTGACGAACTCGAGGAATACCTATTGCTTCTGAATGTAGAATCTCGCCCCATTACAATGGTGTGTGTGCTTTTCCCCTAGGCCATTCCAGTTATTGGTTTCGAGTATCAGACTTGCGAAAATTTTGATGGCTTCTCAACCATTCCTTAACTTCAAACTCCCATATCTCGCGAACGGATTGACGGACTCGAGAAATATCTATTGCTTCTGAAAGTAGAATCTCGCCCCATTACAATGGTGTGTGTACTTTTCCCCTAGGCCATTCCAGTTATTGGTTTCGAGTATCAGACTTGCGAAAATTTTGGTGGCTTCTCAACCATTCCTTAACTTCAAACTCCCATATCTCGCGAACGCATTGACGAACTCGTGAAATTCCTGTTGCATCTGAAAGTAGAAACTCGCCCGATTACAAAGGTATGTGTATTTTTCCCCTAGGCCTTTGTATTTATTGGTTTCGAGTATCAGACTTGCGATAATTTTGATGGTTTCTCAACCATTCCTTATTTTCACACTTCCATATCTCGCGAACGGATGGACGAACTCGAGAATTTCCTATTGCATCTGAGAGCAGAAAATCGCCCGATTACAACGGTGTGTGTACTTTTCCCCTAGGCCATTCCAGTTGTTGGTTTGGAGTATCAGACCAGCGAAAATTTTGATGGTTTCTCAAGCATGCCTTAACTTCAAACTTCCATATCTCGCGAACGGATTGACGAACTCGAGAATTTCCTATTGCATCTGAAAGCAGAAACTCGCGCGATTACAACGGTGCGTGTACTTTTCCCCTAGGCCATTCCAGTTGTTGGTTTCGAGTATCAGACCAGCGAAAATTTTGATGGTTACTCAAGCATGCCTTAAATTCAAACTTCCATATCTCGCGAACGGATTGACGAACTCAAGAATTTCCTATTGCATCTGAAAGCAGAAACTCTCCCGATTACTACGGTATGTGTATTTTTGCCCTAGGCCATAGTAGTTATCGGATTCGAGTTTCAGACTTGCGAAAATTTTGATGATTTCTCAACCATTCCTTAACTTCAAACTGCCATATCTCGCGTACGCATTGACGAACTCGAGAAATTCCTGTTGCATGTGAAAGTAGAATCTCGCCCGATTACAATGGTATGTGTATTTTTCCCCTTGGCATTTGTAGTTATTGGTTTCGAGTATCAGACTTGCGAAAATTTTGATGGTTTCTCAACCATTCCTTAACTTCAAACTCCCATATCTCGCGAACGGATTGACGAACTCGAGAATTTCCTATTGCATCTGAGAGCAGAAAATCGCCCGATTACAACGGTGTGTGTACATTTCCCCTAGGCCATTTCAGTTGTTGGTTTCGAGTATCAGACCAGCGAAAATTTTGATGGTTTCTCAAGCATGCCTTAACTTCAAACTTCCATATCTCGCGAACGGATTGACGAACTCGAGAATTTCCTATTGCATCTGAAAGCAGAAACTCGCGCGATTACAACGGTGTGTGTACTTTTCCCCTAGGCCATTCCAGTTGTTGGTTTCGAGTATGACACCAGCGAAAATTTTGATGGATACTCAAGCATGCCTTAAATTCAAACTTCCATATCTCGCGAACGGATTGACGAACTCGAGAAATTCCTGTTGCATGTGAAAGTAGAAACTCGCTCGATTACAAAGGTATGTGCATTTTTCCCCTAGGTCATAGTAGTTATTGGTTTCGAGTATCAGACTTGCGAAAATTTTGATGGTTTCTCAAGAATTCCTTAACTTGAAACTCCCATATCTCGCGAACGGATTGACGAACTCGAGAAATTCCTGTTGCATCTGAAAGTAGAAACTCGCCCGAAAACAATGGTGTGTGTACTTTTCCCCTAGGCCATTCCAGTTATTGGTTTCGAGTATCAGACCAGTGAAAATTTTGATGGTTTCTCAAACATTCTTTAACTTCAAACTCCCATATCTCGCGAACGGATTGACGAACTCGAGAAATATCTATTGCTTCTGAAAGTAGAATCTCGCCCCATTACAATGGTGTGTGTACTTTTCCCCTAGGCCATTCCAGTTATTGGTTTCGAGTATCAGACTTGCGAAAATTTTGATGGCTTCTCAACCATTCCTTAACTTCAAACTCCCATATCTCGCGAACGCATTGACGAACTCGTGAAATTCCTGTTGCATCTGAAAGTAGAAACTCGCCCGATTACAAAGGTATGTGTATTTTTCCCCTAGGCCTTTGTATTTATTGGTTTCGAGTATCAGACTTGCGAAAATTTTGATGGTTTCTCAACCATTCCTTATTTTCACACTTCCATATCTCGCGAACGGATTGACGAACTCGAGAATTTCCTATTGCATCTGAGAGCAGAAAATCGCCCGATTACAACGGTGTGTGTACTTTTCCCCTGGGCCATTCCAGTTGTTGCTTTCGAGTATCAGACCAGCGAAAATTTTGATGGTTTCTCAAGCATGCCTTAACTTCAAACTTCCATATCTCGCGTACGGATTGACGAACTCGAGAATTTCCTATTGCATCTGAAAGCAGAAACTCGCGCGATTACAACGGTGTGTGTACTTTTCCCCTAGGCCATTCCAGTTGTTGGTTTCGAGTATCAGACCAGCGAAAATTTTGATGGTTACTCAAGCATGCCTTAAATTCAAACTTCCATATCTCGCGAACGGATTGACGAACTGGAGAATTTCCTATTGCATCTGAAAGCAGAAACTCTCCCGATTACAACGGTATGTGTATTTTTGCCCTAGGCCATAGTAGTTATTGGATTCGAGTTTCAGACTTGCGAAAATTTTGATGATTTCTCAACCATTCCTTAACTTCAAACTGCCATATCTCGCGTACGCATTGACGAACTAGAGAAATTCCTGTTGCATGTGAAAGTAGAATCTCGCCCGATTACAATGGTATGTGTATTTTTCCCCTAGGCATTTGTAGTTATTGGTTTCGAGTATCAGACTTGCGAAAATTTTGATGGTTTCTCAACCATTCCTTAACTTCAAACTCCCATATCTCGCGAACGGATTGACGAACTCGAGAAATTCCTGTTGCATCTGAAAGTAGAAACTCGCCCGATTGCAATGGTGTGTGTACTTTTCCCCTAGGCCATTCCAGTTATTGGTTTCGAGTATCAGACCAGCGAAAATTTTGATGATTTCACAACCCTTCCTTAACTTCTAATTCCCATATCCCGCGAACGGATTGACGAACTCGAGAAATTCCTGTTGCATGTGAAAGTAGAAAGTCACAAGTTTACAACGGTATGTGTATTTTTCCCCTAGGCCTTTGTAGTTATTGGTTTCGAGTATCAGACTTGCGAAAATTTTGATGGTTTCTCAACCATTCCTTATTTTCACACTTCCATATCTCGCGAACGGATTGACGAACTCGAGAATTTCCTATTGCATCTGAGAGCAGAAAATCGCCCGATTACAACGGTGTGTGTACTTTTCCCCTAGGCCATTCCAGTTGTTGGTTTCGAGTATCAGACCAGCGAAAATTTTGATGGTTTCTCAAGCATGCCTTAACTTCAAACTTCCATATGTCGCGAACAGATTGACAAACTCGAGAATTTCCTATTGCATCTGAAAGCAGAAACTCGCGCGATTACAACGGAGTGTGTACTTTTCCCGTAGGCCATTCCAGTTGTTGGTTTCGAGTATGAGACCAGCGAAAATTTTGGTGGATACTCAAGCATGCCTTAAATTCAAACTTCCATATCTCGCGAACGGATTGACGAACTCGAGAATTTCCTATTGCATCTGAGAGCAGAAAATCGCCCGATTACAACGGTGTGTGTACTTTTCCCCTGGGCCATTCCAGTTGTTGCTTTCGAGTATCAGACCAGCGAAAATTTTGATGGTTTCTCAACCATTCCTTAACTTCAAACTCCCATATCTCGCGAACGGATTGACGAACTCGAGAAATTCCTGTTGCATCTGAAAGTAGAAACTCGCCCGATTACAATTATATGTGTACGATTCCCCTAGGCCATTCCAGTTGTTGGTTTCGAGTATCAGACCAGCGAAAATTTTGATGGTTACTCAAGCATGCCTTAAATTCAAACTTCCATATCTCGCGAACGGATTGACGAACTCGAGAAATTCCTGTTGCATGTGAAAGTAGAATCTCGCCCGATCAAATGGTATGTGTATTTTTCCCCTAGGCATTTGTAGTTGTTGGTTTCGAGTATCAGACATGCGAAAATTTTGATGGCTTCTCAACCATTCCTTAACTTCAAACTCCCATATCTCGCGAACGCATTGACGAACTCGTGAAATTCCTGTTGCATCTGAAAGTAGAAACTCGCCCGATTACAAAGGTATGTGTATTTTTCCCCTAGGCCTTTGTATTTATTGGTTTCGAGTATCAGACTTGCGAAAATTTTGATGGTTTCTCAACCATTCCTTATTTTCACACTTCCATATCTCGCGAACGGATTGACGAACTCGAGAATTTCCTATTGCATCTGAGAGCAGAAAATCGCCCGATTACAACGGTGTGTGTACTTTTCCCCTAGGCCATTCCAGTTGTTGGTTTCGAGTATCAGACCAGCGAAAATTTTGATGGTTTCTCAAGCATGCCTTGACTTCAAACTTCCATATCTCGCAGATACTTGCCCGATTACAATGGTGTGTGTACTTTTCCCCTAGGTCATTCCGGTTATTCGTTTCTAGCATCAGACTTGCGAAAATTTTGATGGTTTCTCAACCATTCCTTAACTTCAAACTCCCATATCTCGCGAACGGATTGACGAGCTCGAGAAATTCCTGTTGCATCTGAAAGTAGAAACTCGCCCGATTACAAAGGTATGTGTAGTTTTCCCCTAGGCCTTTGTAGTTATTGGTTTCGAGTATCAGACTTGCGAAAATTTTGATGGTTTCTCAAGCATTCCTTAACTTCAAACTCCCATATCTCGCGAACGGATTGACGAACTCGATTATTTCCTGTGGCATCTGAAAGTAGAAGGTCGACCGATTACAATGGTGTGTGTACTTTTTCCCTAGGTCATTCCAGATATTCGTTTCAATCATCAGAATTGCGATAATTTTTGTGGTTTCTCAACCATTCCTTAGCTTGAAACTCCGATAGCTCGCGAACGGATTGACGAACTCGAGAAATTCCTGTTGCATCTGAGAGCAGAAAATCGCCCGATTACAACGGTGTGTGTACTTTTCCCCTAGGCCATTCCAGTTGTTGGTTTCGAGTATCAGACCAGCGAAAATTTTGATGGTTACTCATGCATGCCTTAAATTCAAACTTCCATATCTCGCGAACGGATTGGCGAACTCGAAAAGTTCCTGTCGCCTCTGAAAGTAGATACTTGCCCGATTACAATGGTGTGTGTACTTTTCCCCTAGGTCATACCGGTTATTCGTTTCTAGCATCAGACTTGCGAAAATTTTGATGGTTTCTCAACCATTCCTTAGCTTGAAACTCCCATATCTCGCGAACGAATTGACGAACTCGAGAAATTCCTATTGCATCTGAAAGTAGAAACTCGCCCGATTACAAAGGTATGTGTATTTTTACCCTAGGCAATGGTAGTTATTGGTTTCGAGTATCAGACTTGCGAAATTTGTGATGGTTTCTCAACCATTCCTTAACTTCAAACTCCGATACCTCGCGAACGGATTGGCGAACTGGAGAAGTTCCTGTCGCCTCTGAAAGTAGATACTTGCACGATTACAATGGTGTGTGTACTTTTCCCCTAGGTCATTCCGGTTATTCGTTTCTAGCATCAGACTTGCGAAAATTTTGATGGTTTCTCAACCATTCCTTAGCTTGAAACTCCCATATCTCGCGAACGGATTGACGAACTCGAGAAATACCTATTGCTTCTGAAAGTAGAATCTCGCCCCATTACAATGGTGTGTGTGCTTTTCCCCTAGGCCATTCCAGTTATTGGTTTCGAGTATCAGACTTGCGAAAATTTTGATGGCTTCTCAACCATTCCTTAACTTCAAACTCCCATATCTCGCGAACGGATTGACGGACTCGAGAAATATCTATTGCTTCTGAAAGTAGAATCTCGCCCCATTACAATGGTGTGTGTACTTTTCCCCTAGGCCATTCCAGTTATTGGTTTCGAGTATCAGACTTGCGAAAATTTTGGTGGCTTCTCAACCATTCCTTAACTTCAAACTCCCATATCTCGCGAACGCATTGACGAACTCGTGAAATTCCTGTTGCATCTGAAAGTAGAAACTCGCCCGATTACAAAGGTATATGTATTTTTCCCCTAGGCCTTTGTATTTATTGGTTTCGAGTATCAGACTTGCGATAATTTTGATGGTTTCTCAACCATTCCTTATTTTCACACTTCCATATCTCGCGAACGGATTGACGAACTCGAGAATTTCCTATTGCATCTGAGAGCAGAAAATCGCCCGATTACAACGGTGTGTGTACTTTTCCCCTAGGCCATTCCAGTTGTTGGTTTGGAGTATCAGACCAGCGAAAATTTTGATGGTTTCTCAAGCATGCCTTAACTTCAAACTTCCACATCTCGCGAACGGATTGACGAACTCGAGAATTTCCTATTGCATCTGAAAGCAGAAACTCGCGCGATTACAACGGTGTGTGTACTTTTCCCCTAGGCCATTCCAGTTGTTGGTTTCGAGTATCAGACCAGCGAAAATTTTGATGGTTACTCAAGCATGCCTTAAATTCAAACTTCCATATCTCGCGAACGGATTGACGAACTCAAGAATTTCCTATTGCATCTGAAAGCAGAAACTCTCCCGATTACTACGGTATGTGTATTTTTGCCCTAGGCCATAGTAGTTATCGGATTCGAGTTTCAGACTTGCGAAAATTTTGATGATTTCTCAACCATTCCTTAACTTCAAACTGCCATATCTCGCGTACGCATTGACGAACTCGAGAAATTCCTGTTGCATGTGAAAGTAGAATCTCGCCCGATTACAATGGTATGTGTATTTTTCCCCTTGGCATTTGTAGTTATTGGTTTCGAGTATCAGACTTGCGAAAATTTTGATGGTTTCTCAACCATTCCTTAACTTCAAACTCCCATATCTCGCGAACGGTTTGACGAACTCGAGAATTTCCTATTGCATCTGAGAGCAGAAAATCGCCCGATTACAACGGTGTGTGTACATTTCCCCTAGGCCATTTCAGTTGTTGGTTTCGAGTATCAGACCAGCGAAAATTTTGATGGTTTCTCAAGCACGCCTTAACTTCAAACTTCCATATCTCGCGAACGGATTGACGAACTCGAGAATTTCCTATTGCATCTGAAAGCAGAAACTCGCGCGATTACAACGGTGTGTGTACTTTTCCCCTAGGCCATTCCAGTTGTTGGTTTCGAGTATGAGACCAGCGAAAATTTTGATGGATACTCAAGCATGCCTTAAATTCAAACTTCCATATCTCGCGAACGGATTGACGAACTCGAGAAATTCCTGTTGCATGTGAAAGTAGAAACTCGCTCGATTACAAAGGTATGTGCATTTTTCCCCTAGGTCATAGTAGTTATTGGTTTCGAGTATCAGACTTGCGAAAATTTTGATGGTTTCTCAAGAATTCCTTAACTTGAAACTCCCATATCTCGCGAACGGATTGACGAACTCGAGAAATTCCTGTTGCATCTGAAAGTAGAAACTCGCCCGAAAACAATGGTGTGTGTACTTTTCCCCTAGGCCATTCCAGTTATTGGTTTCGAGTATCAGACCAGTGAAAATTTTGATGGTTTCTCAAACATTCTTTAACTTCAAACTCCCATATCTCGCGAACGGATTGACGAACTCGAGAAATATCTATTGCTTCTGAAAGTAGAATCTCGCCCCATTACAATGGTGTGTGTACTTTTCCCCTAGGCCATTCCAGTTATTGGCTTCGAGTATCAGACTTGCGAAAATTTTGATGGCTTCTCAACCATTCCTTAACTTCAAACTCCCATATCTCGCGAACGCATTGACGAACTCGTGAAATTCCTGTTGCATCTGAAAGTAGAAACTCGCCCGATTACAAAGGTATGTGTATTTTTCCCCTAGGCCTTTGTATTTATTGGTTTCGAGTATCAGACTTGCGAAAATTTTGATGGTTTCTCAACCATTCCTTATTTTCACACTTCCATATCTCGCGAACGGATTGACGAACTCGAGAATTTCCTATTGCATCTGAGAGCAGAAAATCGCCCGATTACAACGGTGTGTGTACTTTTCCCCTGGGCCATTCCAGTTGTTGCTTTCGAGTATCAGACCAGCGAAAATTTTGATGGTTTCTCAAGCATGCCTTAACTTCAAACTTCCATATCTCGCGAACGGATTGACGAACTCGAGAATTTCCTATTGCATCTGAAAGCAGAAACTCGCGCGATTACAACGGTGTGTGTACTTTTCCCCTAGGCCATTCCAGTTGTTGGTTTCGAGTATCAGACCAACGAAAATTTTGATGGTTACTCAAGCATGCCTTAAATTCAAACTTCCATATCTCGCGAACGGATTGACGAACTGGAGAATTTCCTATTGCATCTGAAAGCAGAAACTCTCCCGATTACAACGGTATGTGTATTTTTGCCCTAGGCCATAGTAGTTATTGGATTCGAGTTTCAGACTTGCGAAAATTTTGATGATTTCTCAACCATTCCTTAACTTCAAACTGCCATATCTCGCGTACGCATTGACGAACTCGAGAAATTCCTGTTGCATGTGAAAGTAGAATCTCGCCCGATTACAATGGTATGTGTATTTTTCCCCTAGGCATTTGTAGTTATTGGTTTCGAGTATCAGACTTGCGAAAATTTTGATGGTTTCTCAACCATTCCTTAACTTCAAACTCCCATATCTCGCGAACGGATTGACGAACTCGAGAAATTCCTGTTGCATCTGAAAGTAGAAACTCGCCCGATTGCAATGGTGTGTGTACTTTTCCCCTAGGCCATTCCAGTTATTGGTTTCGAGTATCAGACCAGCGAAAATTTTGATGATTTCACAACCCTTCCTTAACTTCTAATTCCCATATCCCGCGAACGGATTGACGAACTCGAGAAATTCCTGTTGCATGTGAAAGTAGAAAGTCACAAGTTTACAACGGTATGTGTATTTTTCCCCTAGGCCTTTGTAGTTATTGGTTTCGAGTATCAGACTTGCGAAAATTTTGATGGTTTCTCAACCATTCCTTATTTTCACACTTCCATATCTCGCGAACGGATTGACGAACTCGAGAATTTCCTATTGCATCTGAGAGCAGAAAATCGCCCGATTACAACGGTGTGTGTACTTTTCCCCTAGGCCATTCCAGTTGTTAGTTTCGAGTATCAGACCAGCGAAAATTTTGATGGTTTCTCAAGCATGCCTTAACTTCAAACTTCCATATGTCGCGAACAGATTGACGAACTCGAGAATTTCCTATTGCATCTGAAAGCAGAAACTCGCGCGATTACAACGGAGTGTGTACTTTTCCCCTAGGCCATTCCAGTTGTTGGTTTCGAGTATCAGACCAGCGAAAATTTTGATGGTTACTCAAGCATGCCTTAAATTCAAACTTCCATATCTCGCGAACGGATTGACGAACTCGAGAAATTCCTGTTGCATGTGAAAGTAGAATCTCGCCCGATCAAATGGTATGTGTATTTTTCCCCTAGGCATTTGTAGTTGTTGGTTTCGAGTATCAGACATGCGAAAATTTTGATGGCTTCTCAACCATTCCTTAACTTCAAACTCCCATATCTCGCGAACGCATTGACGAACTCGTGAAATTCCTGTTGCATCTGAAAGTAGATACTCGCCCGATTACAAAGGTATGTGTATTTTTCCCCTAGGCCTTTGTATTTATTGGTTTCGAGTATCAGACTTGCGAAAATTTTGATGGTTTCTCAACCATTCCTTATTTTCACACTTCCATATCTCGCGAACGGATTGACGAACTCGAGAATTTCCTATTGCATCTGAGAGCAGAAAATCGCCCGATTACAACGGTGTGTGTACTTTTCCCCTAGGTCATTCCGGTTTTTCGTTTCTAGCATCAGACTTGCGAAAATTTTGATGGTTTCTCAACCATTCCTTAACTTCAAACTCCCATATCTCGCGAACGGATTGACGAGCTCGAGAAATTCCTGTTGCATCTGAAAGTAGAAACTCGCCCGATTACAAAGGTATGTGTAGTTTTCCCCTAGGCCTTTGTAGTTATTGGTTTCGAGTATCAGACTTGCGAAAATTTTGATGGTTTCTCAAGCATTCCTTAACTTCAAACTCCCATATCTCGCGAACGGATTGACGAACTCGATTATTTCCTGTGGCATCTGAAAGTAGAAGGTCGACCGATTACAATGGTGTGTGTACTTTTTCCCTAGGTCATTCCAGATATTCGTTTCAATCATCAGAATTGCGATAATTTTTGTGGTTTCTCAACCATTCCTTAGCTTGAAACTCCGATAGCTCGCGAACGGATTGACGAACTCGAGAAATTCCTGTTGCATCTGAGAGCAGAAAATCGCCCGATTACAACGGTGTGTGTACTTTTCCCCTAGGCCATTCCAGTTGTTGGTTTCGAGTATCAGACCAGCGAAAATTTTGATGGTTTCTCAAGCATGCCTTAACTTCAAACTTCCATATCTCGCGAACGGATTGACGAACTCGAGAATTTCCTATTGCATCTGAAAGCAGAAACTAGCGCGATTACAACGGTGTGTGTACTTTTCCCCTAGGCCATTCCAGTTGTTGGTTTCGAGTATCAGACCAGCGAAAATTTTGATGGTTACTCATGCATGCCTTAAATTCAAACTTCCATATCTCGCGAACGGATTGGCGAACTCGAAAAGTTCCTGTCGCCTCTGAAAGTAGATACTTGCCCGATTACAATGGTGTGTGTACTTTTCCCCTAGGTCATACCGGTTATTCGTTTCTAGCATCAGACTTGCGAAAATTTTGATGGTTTCTCAACCATTCCTTAGCTTGAAACTCCCATATCTCGCGAACGAATTGACGAACTCGAGAAATTCCTATTGCATCTGAAAGTAGAAACTCGCCCGATTACAAAGGTATGTGTATTTTTACCCTAGGCAATGGTAGTTATTGGTTTCGAGTATCAGACTTGCGAAATTTGTGATGGTTTCTCAACCATTCCTTAACTTCAAACTCCGATACCTCGCGAACGGATTGGCGAACTGGAGAAGTTCCTGTCGCCTCTGAAAGTAGATACTTGCCCGATTACAATGGTGTGTGTACTTTTCCCCTAGGTCATTCCGGTTATTCGTTTCTAGCATCAGACTTGCGAAAATTTTGATGGTTTCTCAACCATTCCTTAACTTCAAACTCCATTTCTCGCGAACGGATTGACGAGCTCGAGAAATTCCTGTTGCATCTGAAAGTAGAAACTCGCCCGATTACAAAGGTATGTGTAGTTTTCCCCTAGGCCTTTGTAGTTATTGGTTTCGAGTATCACACTTGCGAAAATTTTGATGGTTTCTCAACCATTCCTTAACTTCAAACTCCCATATCTCGCGAACGGATTGACGAGCTCGATTATTTCCTGTTGCATCTGAAAGTAGAAGGTCGACCGACTACAATGGTGTGTGTACTTTTTCCCTAGGTCATTCCAGTTATTCGTTTCTAGCATCAGACTTGCGAAAATTTTGATGGTTTCTCAACCATTCCTTAACTTCAAACTCCATTTCTCGCGAACGGATTGACGAGCTCGAGAAATTCCTGTTGCTTCTGAAAGTAGAATCTCGCCCCATTACAATGGTGTGTGTACTTTTCCCCTAGGCCATTCCAGTTATTGGTTTCGAGTATCAGACTTGCGAAAATTTTGGTGGCTTCTCAACCATTCCTTAACTTCAAACTCCCATATCTCGCGAACGCATTGACGAACTCGTGAAATTCCTGTTGCATCTGAAAGTAGAAACTCGCCCGATTACAAAGGTATGTGTAATTTTTCCCCTAGGCCTTTGTATTTATTGGTTTCGAGTATCAGACTTGCGAAAATTTTGATGGTTTCTCAACCATTCCTTATTTTCACACTTCCATATCTCGCGAACGGATTGACGAACTCGAGAATTTCCTATTGCATCTGAGAGCAGAAAATCGCCCGATTACAACGGTGTGTGTACTTTTCCCCTAGGCCATTCCAGTTGTTGGTTTCGAGTATCAGACCAGCGAAAATTTTGATGGTTTCTCAAGCATGCCTTAACTTCAAACTTCCATATCTCGCGAACGGATTGACGAACTCGAGAATTTCCTATTGCATCTGAAAGCAGAAACTCGCGCGATTACAAGGGTGTGTGTACTTTACCCCTAGGCCATTCCAGTTGTTGGTTTCGAGTATCAGACCAGCGAAAACTTTGATGGTTACTCAAGCATGCCTTAAATTCAAACTTCCATATCTCGCGAACGGATTGACGAACTGGAGAATTTCCTATTGCATCTGAAAGCAGAAACTCTCCCGATTACAACGGTATGTGTATTTTTGCCCTAGGCCATAGTAGTTATTGGATTCGAGTTTCAGACTTGCGAAAATTTTGATGATTTCTCAACCATTCCTTAACTTCAAACTGCCATATCTCGCGTACGCATTGACGAACTCGAGAAATTCCTGCTGCATGTGAAAGTAGAATCTCGCCCGATTACAATGGTATGTGTATTTTTCCCCTAGGCATTTGTAGTTATTGGTTTCGAGTATCAGACTTGCGAAAATTTTGATGGTTTCTCAACCATTCCTTAACTTCAAACTCCCATATCTCGCGAACGGATTGACGAACTCGAGAAATTCCTGTTGCATCTGAAAGTAGAAACTCGCCCGATTGCAATGGTGTGTGTACTTTTCCCCTAGGCCATTCCAGTTATTGGTTTCGAGTATCAGACCAGCGAAAATTTCGATGATTTCACAACCCTTCCTTAACTTCTAATTCCCATATCCCGCGAACGGATTGACGAACTCGAGAAATTCCTGTTGCATGTGAAAGTAGAAAGTCACAAGTTTACAACGCTATGTGTATTTTTCCCCTAGGCCTTTGTAGTTATTGGTTTCGAGTATCAGACTTGCGAAAATTTTGATGGTTTCTCAACCATTCCTTATTTTCACACTTCCATATCTCGCGAACGGATTGACGAACTCGAGAATTTCCTATTGCATCTGAGAGCAGAAAATCGCCCGATTACAACGGTGTGTGTACTTTTCCCCTAGGCCATTCCAGTTGTTGGTTTGAGTATCAGACCAGCGAAAATTTTGATGGTTTCTCAAGCATGCCTTAACCTCAAACTTCCATATCTCGCGAACGGATTGACGAACTCGAGAATTTCCTATTGCATCTGAAAGCAGAAACTCGCGCGATTACAACGGCGTGTGTACTTTTCCCCTAGGCCATTCCAGTTGTTGGTTTCGAGTATGAGACCAGCGAAAATTTTGGTGGATACTCAAGCATGCCTTAAATTCAAACTTCCATATCTCGCGAACGGATTGACGAACTCGAGAAATTCCTGTTGCATGTGAAAGTAGAATCTCGCCCGATCAAATGGTATGTGTATTTTTCCCCTAGGCATTTGTAGTTGTTGGTTTCGAGTATCAGACATGCGAAAATTTTGATGGTTTCTCAACCATTCCTTAACTTCAAACTCCCATATCTCGCGAACGGATTGACGAACTCGAGAAATTCCTGTTGCATCTGAAAGTAGAAACTCGCCCGATTACAATTATATGTGTACGATTCCCCTAGGCCATTCCAGTTGTTGGTTTCGAGTATCAGACCAGCGAAAATTTTGATGGTTACTCAAGCATGCCTTAACTTCAAACTTCCATATCTCGCGAACGGATTGGCGAACTCGAGAAATTCCTGTTGCATCTGAAAGTAGAAACTCGCCCGATTACAAAGGTATGTGTATTTTTCCCGTAGGCCTTTGTAGTTATTGGTTTCGAGTATCAGACTTGCGAAAATTTTGACGGTTTCTCAACCATTCTGTAACTTCAAACTCCCATATCTCGCGAACGGATTGACGAACTCGAGAAATACCTATTGCTTCTGAAAGTAGAATCTCGCCCCATTACAATGGTGTGTGTACTTTTCCCCTAGGCCATTCCAGTTATTGGTTTCGAGTATCAGACTTGCGAAAATTTTGATGGTTTCTCAACCATTCCTTCATTTCAAACTCCCATATCTCGCGAACGGAATGAGGAACTCGAGAAATTGCTATTGCATCTGATAGTAGAAACTCGCCCGATTACAAAGGTATGTGTATTTTTCCCCTAGGCAATTGTAGTTATTGGTTTCGAGTATCAGACTTGCGAAAGTTGTGATGGTTTCTCAACCATTCCTTAACTTCAAACTCCGATACCTCGCGAACGGATTGGCGAACTCGAGAAGTTCCTGTCGCCTCTGAAAATAGATACTTGCGCGATTACAATGGTGTGTGTACTTTTCCCCTAGGTCATTCCGGTTATTCGTTTCTAGCATCAGACTTGCGAAAATTTTGATGGTTTCTCAACCATTCCTTAACTTCAAACTCCCATATCTCGCGAACGGATTGACGAGCTCGAGAAATTCCTGTTGCATCTGAAAGTAGAAACTCGCCCAATTACAAAGGCATGTGTAGTTTTCCCCTAGGCCTCTGTAGTTATTGGTTTCGAGTATCAGACTTGCGAAAATTTTGATGGTTTCTCAAGCATTCCTTAACTTCAAACTCCCATATCTCGCGAACGGATTGACGAACTGGATTATTTCCTGTTGCATCTGAATGTAGAAGGTCGACCGACTACAATGGTGTGTGTACTTTTTCCCTAGGTCATTCCAGGTATTCGTTTCTAGCATCACAATTGCGATAATTTTTATGGTTTCTCAACCATTCCTTAACTTCAAACTCCCATATCTCGCGAGCGGATTGACGAACTCGAGAAACTCCTGTTGCATCTGAAAGTAGAAACTCGCCCGATTACAACGGTGTGTGTACTTCTCCCCTAGGCCATTCCAGTTATTGGTTTCGAGTATCAGACTTGTGAAAGTTTTGATGTTTTCTCAACCGTTCCTTAAATTCAAACTCCCATATCTCGCGAACGGATTGACGAGCTCGAGAAATTCCTGTTGCATCTGAAAGTATAAACTCGCCCGATTACAAAGGTATGTGTATTTTTGCCCTAGGCCATAGTAGTTATTGGTTTCGAGTATCAGACTTGCGAAAATTGTGATGGTTTCTCAACCATTCCTTAACCTCAAACTCCCATATCTCGCGAACGGATTGACGAACTCGATGAATTCCTGTTGCATCTGAAAGTAGAAACTCGCCCCATTACAATGGTGTATGTACTTTTCCCCTAGACCATTCCAGTTATTCGTTTCTAGCATCAGAATTGCGAAAATTTTGATGGTTTCTCAACCATTCCTTAACTTCAAACACCCATATCTCGCGAACGGATTGACGAACTCGAGAAATTCCTATTGCATCTGAAAGTAGAAATTCGCCCGATTACAAAGGTATGTGTATTTTTCCCCTAGGCAATTGTAGTTATTGGTTTCGAGTATCAGACTTGCGAAATTTGTGATGGTTTCTCAACCATTCCTTAACTTCAAACTCCGATACCTCGCGAACGGATTGGCGAACTCGAGAATTTCCTGTCGCCTCTGAAAGTAGATACTTGCCCGATTACAATGGTGGGTGTACTTTTCCCCTAGGTCATTCCGGTTATTCGTTTCTAGCATCAGACTTGCGAAAATTTTGATGGCTTCTCAACCATTCCTTAATTCAAACTTTCCATACCTCGCGAACGGATTGACGAGCTCGAGAAATTCCTGTTGCATCTGAAAGTAGAAACTCGCCCGATTACAAAGGTATGTGCTGTTTTCCCCTAGGCCTTTGTTGTTATTGGTTTCGAGTATCAGACTTGCGAAAATTTTGATGGTTTCTCAAGCATTCCTTAACTTCAAACTCCCATATCTCGCGAACTGATTGATGAACTCGATTATTTCCTGTTGCATCTGAAAGTAGAAGGTCGACCGATTACAATGGTGTGTGTACTTTTTCCCTAGGTCATTCCAGTTATTCGTTTCTAGCATCAGAATTGCGAAAATTTTTATGGTTTCTCAAACATTCCTTAACTTCAAACTCCCATATCTCGCGAACAGATTGACGAACTCGAGAAATTCCTGTTGCATCTGAAAGTAGAAACTCGCCCGATTACAACGGTGTGTGTACTTTCCCCCTAGGCCATTCCAGTTATTGGTTTCGAGTATCACACTTGCGAAAATTTTGATGGTTTCTCAACCATTCCTTAACTTCAAACTCCCATATCTCGCGAACGGATTGACGAGCTCGAGAAATTCCTGTTGCATCTGAAAGTAGAAAATCGCCCGATTACAACGGTCTGTGTACTTTTCCCCTAGGCCATTCCAGTTATTGGTTTCGAGTATCAGACTTGCGAAAGTTTTGATGTTTTCTCAACCGTTCCTTAATTTCAAACTCCCATATCTCGCGAACGGATTGACGAGCTCGAGAAATTCCTGTTGCATATGAATGTATAAACTCGCCCGATTACAAAGGTATGTGTATTTTTGCCCTAGGCCATAGTAGTTATTGGTTTCGAGTATCAGACTTGCGAAAATTGTGATGGTTTCTCAACCATTCCTTAACCTCAAACTCCCATATCTCGCGAACGGATTGAAGAACTCGATGAATTCCTGTTGCATCTGAAAGTAGAAACTCGCCCCATTACATTGGTGTGTGTACTTTTCCCCTAGGCCATTCCAGTAATTCGTTTCTAGCATCAGAATTGCGAAAATTTTGATGGTTTCTCAACCATTCCTTAACTTCAAACACCCATATCTCGCGAACGGATTGACGAACTCGAGAAATTCCTATTGCATCTGAAAGTAGAAAATCGCCCGATTACAAAGGTATGTGTATTTTTCCCCTAGGCAATTGTAGTTATTGGTTTCGAGTATCAGACTTGCGAAATTTGTGATGGTTTCTCAACCATTCCTTAACTTCTAACTCCGATACCTCGCGAACGGATTGGCGAACTCGAGAATTTCCTGTCGCCTCTGAAAGTAGATACTTGCCCGATTACAACCGTGTGTGTACTTTTCCCCTAGGCCATTCCAGTTATTGGTTTCGAGTATCACACTTGCGAAAATTTTGATGGTTTCTCAGCCATTCCTTAACTTCAAACTCCCATATCTCGCGAACGGATTGACGAGCTCGAGAAATTCCTGTTGCATCTGAAAGTAGAAACTCGACCGATTAGAATGGTGTGTGCACTTTTCCCCTAGGTCATTCCAGTTATTCGTTTCTAGCATCAGAATTGCGAAAATTTTGATGGTTTCTCAACCATTCCTTAACTCCAAACACCGATACCTCGCGAACGGATTGGCGAACTCGAGAAATTCCTGTAGCATTTGAAAGTAGAAACTCGCCCGATTGCAAAGGTATGTGTATTTTTCCCCCAGGCCATAGTAGTTATTGGTTTCGAGTATCAGACTTGCGAAAATTGTGATGGTCTCTCAACCATTCCTGAACTTCAAACTCCCATATCTCGCGAACGGATTGACGAACTCGAGAAATTCCTGTTGCATCTGAAAGTAGAAACTCGCCCGTTTACAATGGTGTGTGTACTTTTTCCCTAGGCCATTCCAGTTATTAGTTTCGAGTATCAGTCCAACGAAAATTTTGATGGTTTCTCAACCATTCCTTAACTTCAAACTCCCATATCCCGCGAACGGATTGACGAACTCAAGAAATTCCTGTTGCATCTGAAAGCAGAAACTGGCCCGATTACAACGGTATGTGCATTTTTGCCCTAGGCCATAGTATTTATTGGTTTCGAGTATCAGAATTGCGAAAATTTTGATGGTTTCTCAAGAATTCCTTAACTTGAAACACCCATATCTCGCGGACGGATTGACGAACTCGAGAAATTCCTGTTGCATCTGAAAGTAGAAACTCGCCCGAATACAATGGTGTGTCTACTTTTCCCCTAGGCCATTCCAGTTATTGGTTTCGAGTATCAGACCAGTGAAAATTTTGATGGTTTCTAAACCATTCCTTAACTTCAAACTTCCATATCTCGCGAACGGATTGACGAACTCGAGAAATTCCTGTTGCATGTGGAAGTAGAAACTCGCCCGATTACAAAGGTATGTGTGTTTTCCCCTAGGCCTTTGTAGTTATTGGTTTCGAGTATCAGACTTGCGAAAATTTTGATGGTTTCTCAACCATTCCTTAACTTCAAACTCCCATATCTCGCGAACGGATTGACGAGCTCGTGAAATTCCTGTTGCATCTGACAGCAGGAACTCACCCGATTACAACCGTATGTGTATTTTTGCCCTAGGCCAATGTAGTTATTGGTTTCGAGTATCAGACTTGCGAAAATTTTGATGGTTCCTCAACCATTCCTTAACTTCAAACTCCCATATCCCGCGAACGGATTGACGAACTCAAGAAATTCCTGTTGCATCTGAAAGCAGAAACTGGCCCGATTACAACGGTATGTGCATTTTTGCCCTAGGCCATAGTATTTATTGGTTTCGAGTATCAGAATTGCGAAAATTTTGATGGTCTCTCAACCATTCCTTAACTTCAAACTCCCATATCTCGCGAACGGATTGACGAACTCGAGAAATTCCTGTTGCATCTGAAAGCAGAAACTCGTCCGATTACAACGGTATGTGTATTTTTGCCCTAGGCCATAGTAGTTATTGGTTTCGAGTATCAGACTTGCGAAAATTTTGATGGTTTCTCAACCATTCCTTAACTTCAAACTCCGATACCTCGCGAACGGATTGGCGAACTCGAGAAATTCCTATTGCATCTGAAAGTAGAATCTCCCCCGATTACAAAGGTGTGTGTAGTTTTCCCCTAGGCCTTTGTAGTTATTGGTTTCGGGTATCAGACTTGCGAAAATTTTGATGGTTTCTCAAGCATTCCTTAACTTCAAACTCCCATATCTCGCGAACGGATTGACAAACTCGATTATTTCCTGTTGCATCTGCAAGTAGAAACTCGGCCGATTAGAATGGTGTGTGCACTTTTCCCCTAGGTCATTCCAGTCATTGGTTTCGAGTATCAGACTTGCGAAAGTTTTGATGTTTTCTCAACCGTTCCTTAATTTCAAACTCCCATACCTCGCGAACGAATTGACGAACTCGAGAAATTCCTGTTGCATCTGCAAGCAGAAACTCGTCCGATTACAACGGTATGTGTATTTTTGCCCTAGGCCATAGTAGTTATTGGTTTCGAGTATCACACTTGCGATAATTTTGATGGTTTCTCAACCATTCCTTAACTTCAAACTCCCATATCACGCGAACGGATTGACTTACTCGAGAAATTCCTGTTGCATCTGAAAGTAGAAACTCGCCCGTTTACAATGGTGTGTGTACTTTTTCCCTAGGCCATTCCAGTTATTAGTTTCGAGTATCAGTCCAGCGAAAATTTTGATGGTTTCTCAACCATTCCTTAACTTCAAACTCCCATATCCCGCGAACGGATTGACGAACTCAAGAAATTCCTGTTGCATCTGAAACAGAAACTGGCCCGATTACAACGGTATGTGCATTTTTGCCCTAGGCCATAGTATTTATTGGTTTCGAGTATCAGAATTGCGAAAATTTTGATGGTTTCTCAAGAATTCCTTAACTTGAAACACCCATATCTCGCGGACGGATTGACGAACTCGAGAAATTCCTGTTGCATGTGGAAGTAGAAACTCGCCCGATTACAAAGGTATGTGTGTTTTCCCCTAGGCCTTTGTAGTTATTGGTTTCGAGTATCAGACTTGCGAAAATTTTGATGGTTTCTCAACCATTCCTTAACTTCAAACTCCCATATCTCGCGAACGGATTGACGAGCTCGTGAAATTCCTGTTGCATCTGACAGCAGGAACTCACCCGATTACAACGGTATGTGTATTTTTGCCCTAGGCCAATGTAGTTATTGGATTCGAGTATCAGACTTGCGAAAATTTTGATGATTTCTCAACCATTCCTTAACTTCAAACTCCCATTTCTCGCGAACGGATTGACGAACTCGAGAAATTCCTGTTGCTTCTGAAAGTAGAAACTCGCCCGATTACAATGGTGTGTGTACTTTTCCCCTTGCCATTCCAGTTATTGGTTTCGAGTATCAGACTTGCGAAAATTTTGATGGTTTCTCAAACATTCCTTAACTTCACACTTCCATATCTCGCGAAAGGATTGACGTACTCGAGAATTTCCTATTGCATCTGAAAGCAGAAACTCGCCCGATTACAACGGTATGTGTATTTTTCCCCTAGGCCATTGTAGTTATTGGTTTCGAGAATCAGACTTGCGAAAATTTTGATGATTTCTCAACCATTCCTTAACTTCAAACTCCCATTTCTCGCGAACGGATTGACGAACTCGAAAAATTCCTGTTGCATCTGAAAGTAGAAACTCGCCCGAGTACAATGGTATGTGTACTTTTCCCCTAGGCCATTCGAGTTATTGGTTTCGAGTATTAGACTTGCGAAAATTTCGATGGTTTCTCAACCATTCCTTAACTTCACACTTCCATATCTCCCGAACGGATTGACGAACTCGAGAATTTCCTATTGCATCTGAAAGCAGCAACTCGCCCGATTACAACGGTATGTGTATTTTTCCCCTAGGCCATTGTAGTTATTGGTTTCGAGTATCAGACTTGCGAAAATTTTGATGGTTTCTCAACCATTCCTTAACTTCAAACTCCCATTTCTCGCGAACGGATTGACGAATTCGAGAAATTCCTGCTGCATCTGAAAGTAGAAACTCGCCCGATTACAACGGTATGTGTATTTTTCCCCTAGGCAATTGTGGTTATTGGTTTCGAGTATCAGACTTGCGAAAATTTTGATGGTTTCTCAACCATTCCTTAACTTCCAACTCCCATATCTCGCGAACGTATTGACGAACTCGAGAATTTCCTATTGCATCTGAAAGCAGAAACACGCCCGATTACAACGGTATGTGTATTTTTGCCCTAGGCCATTCGAGTTATTGGTTTCGAGTATTAGACTTGCGAAAATTTCGATGGTTTCTCAACCATTCCTTAACTTCACACTTCCATATCTCGCGAACGGATTGACGAACTCGAGAAATTCCTGTTGCATCTGAAAGTAGAAACTCGCCCGTTTACAATGGTGTGTGTACTTTTTCCCTAGGCCATTCCAGTTATTAGTTTCGAGTATCAGTCCAGCGAAAATTTTGATGGTTTCTCAACCATTCCTTAACTTCAAACTCCCATATCCCGCGAACGGATTGACGAACTCAAGAAATTCCTGTTGCATCTGAAACAGAAACTGGCCCGATTACAACGGTATGTGCATTTTTGCCCTAGGCCATAGTATTTATTGGTTTCGAGTATCAGAATTGCGAAAATTTTGATGGTTTCTCAAGAATTCCTTAACTTGAAACACCCATATCTCGCGGACGGATTGACGAACTCGAGAAATTCCTGTTGCATGTGGAAGTAGAAACTCGCCCGATTACAAAGGTATGTGTGTTTTCCCCTAGGCCTTTGTAGTTATTGGTTTCGAGTATCAGACTTGCGAAAATTTTGATGGTTTCTCAACCATTCCTTAACTTCAAACTCCCATATCTCGCGAACGGATTGACGAGCTCGTGAAATTCCTGTTGCATCTGACAGCAGGAACTCACCCGATTACAACGGTATGTGTATTTTTGCCCTAGGCCAATGTAGTTATTGGATTCGAGTATCAGACTTGCGAAAATTTTGATGATTTCTCAACCATTCCTTAACTTCAAACTCCCATTTCTCGCGAACGGATTGACGAACTCGAGAAATTCCTGTTGCTTCTGAAAGTAGAAACTCGCCCGATTACAATGGTGTGTGTACTTTTCCCCTTGCCATTCCAGTTATTGGTTTCGAGTATCAGACTTGCGAAAATTTTGATGGTTTCTCAAACATTCCTTAACTTCACACTTCCATATCTCGCGAAAGGATTGACGTACTCGAGAATTTCCTATTGCATCTGAAAGCAGAAACTCGCCCGATTACAACGGTATGTGTATTTTTCCCCTAGGCCATTGTAGTTATTGGTTTCGAGAATCAGACTTGCGAAAATTTTGATGATTTCTCAACCATTCCTTAACTTCAAACTCCCATTTCTCGCGAACGGATTGACGAACTCGAAAAATTCCTGTTGCATCTGAAAGTAGAAACTCGCCCGAGTACAATGGTATGTGTACTTTTCCCCTAGGCCATTCGAGTTATTGGTTTCGAGTATTAGACTTGCGAAAATTTCGATGGTTTCTCAACCATTCCTTAACTTCACACTTCCATATCTCGCGAACGGATTGACGAACTCGAGAATTTCCTATTGCATCTGAAAGCAGCAACTCGCCCGATTACAACGGTATGTGTATTTTTCCCCTAGGCCATTGTAGTTATTGGTTTCGAGTATCAGACTTGCGAAAATTTTGATGGTTTCTCAACCATTCCTTAACTTCAAACTCCCATTTCTCGCGAACGGATTGACGAATTCGAGAAATTCCTGCTGCATCTGAAAGTAGAAACTCGCCCGATTACAACGGTATGTGTATTTTTCCCCTAGGCAATTGTGGTTATTGGTTTCGAGTATCAGACTTGCGAAAATTTTGATGGTTTCTCAACCATTCCTTAACTTCCAACTCCCATATCTCGCGAACGTATTGACGAACTCGAGAATTTCCTATTGCATCTGAAAGCAGAAACACGCCCGATTACAACGGTATGTGTATTTTTGCCCTAGGCCATGGTAGTTAATGGTTTCGAGTATCAGACTTGCGAAAATTGTGATGGTTTCTCAACCATTCCTTAACTTCAAACTCCCATATCTCGCGAACGGATTGACGAACTCGAGAAATTCCTGTTGCATCTGAAAGTAGAAACTCGCCCGATTACAAAGATATGTGTGTTTTCCCCCTAGGCTTTTGTAGTTATTGGTTTCGCGTATCAGACCAGTGAAAATTTTGATGGTTTCTCAACCATTCCTTAACTTCAAACTCCCATATCCAGCGAACGGATTGACGAACTCGAGAAATTCCTGTTGCACGTGAAAGTACAAAGTCGCCCGATTACAACGGTACGTGTACTTTTCCCCTGGGCCATTCGAGTTATTGGTTTCGAGTATCAGACTTGCGAAAATTTGGATGGTTTCTCAAACATTCCTTAACTTGAAACTCCCATATCTCGCTAACGGATTGACGAACGCGAGAAATTCCTGTTGCATCTGAAAGTAGAAACTCGCCCGATTACAACGGTATGTGTATTTTTCCCCTAGGCCTTTGTAGTTATTGGTTTCGAGTATCAGACTTGCGAAAATTTTGATGGTTTCTCAACCATTCCTTATTTTCACACTTCCGTATCTCGCGAACGGATTCACGAACTCGAGAATATCCTATTGCATCTGAAAGCAGAATCTCGCCCGATTACAAAGGTGTGTGTACTTTTCCCATAGGCCATTCTAGTTGTTTGTTTCGAGTATCAGACCAGCGAAAATTTTGATGGTTTCTCAAGCATGCCTTAACTTCAAACTTCCATATCTCGCGATAGGATTGACGAACTCGAGAATTTCCTATTGCATCTGAAAGCAGAAACTCGCCCGATTACAACGGTATGTGTATTTTTCCCGTAGGCCATTGTAGTTATTGGTTTCGAGTATCAGACTTGCGAAAATTTTGATGGTTTCTCAACCATTCCTTAACTTCCAACTCCCATATCTCGCGAACGGATTGACGAACTCGAGAATTTTCTATTGCATCTGAAAGCAGAAATTCGCCCGATTACAACGGTATGTGTATTTTTCCCCTAGGCCATAGTAGTTATTGATTTCGAGTATCAGACTTGCGAAAACTTTGATGGTTTCTCAAGCATTCCTTAACTTCAAACTCCCATATCTCGCGAACGGATTGACGAACTCGAGAAATTCCTGTTGCATGTGAAAGTAGAAAGTCGCCCGATTACAACGGTATGTGTATTTTGCCCCTAGGCCTTTGAAGTTATTGGTTTCGAGTATCAGACTTGCGAAAATTTTGATGGTTTCTCAACCATTCCTTATATTCACACTTCCATATCTCGCGAACGGATTGACGAAATCGAGAATTTCCTATTGCACCTGAAAGCAGAAACTCGCCCGATTACAACGGTATGTGTATTTTTCCCGTAGGCCATTGTAGTTATTGGTTTCGAGTATCAGATTTGCGAAAATTTTGATGGTTTCTCAACCATTCCTTAACTTCCAACTCCCATATCTCGCGAACGGATTGACGAACTCGAGAATTTCCTGTTGCATCTGAAAGTAGAAACTCGCCCGATTACAAAGGTATGTGTGTTTTCCCCCTAGGCCTTTGTAGTTATTGGTTTCGAGTATCAGACTTGCGAAAATTTTGATTGTTTCTCAACCATTCCTTAACTTCGAACTCCCATATCTCGCGAAATGATTGACGAACTCGAGAAATTCCTGTTGTATCTGAAAGTAGAAACTCGCCCGATTACAATGCTGTGTGTACTTTTCCCCTAGGCCATTCCAGTTATTGGTTTCGAGTATCAGACCAGCGAAAATTTTGATGGTTTCTCAACCATTCCTTAATTTCCAACTCCCATACCTCGCGAACGGATTGACGAACTCGAGAATTTCCTCTTGCATCTGAAAGCAGAAACTCGCCCGATTACAACGGTACGTATATTTTTGACCTAGGCCATTCCAGTTGTTGGTTTCGAGTATCACACTTGCGAAAATTTTGATGGTTTCTCAACCATTCCTTAACTTCAAACTAGCATATCTCGCGAACGGATTGACGAACTCGAGAATTTCCTATTGCATCTGAAAGCAGAAACACGCCCGATTACAACGGTACGTGTATTTTTGACCTAGGCCATTCCAGTTATTGGTTTCGAGTATCAGACCAGCGAAAATTTTGAAGGTTTCTCAACCATTCCTTAACTTCAAACTTCCATATCTCGCGAACGGAATGACGAACTCGAGAAATTCCTGTTGCATCTGAAAGTGGAAACTCGCCCGATTACAACGGTATGTGCATTTTTCCCCTATGCCTTTGTAGTTGTTGGTTTCGATTATCAGACTTGCGAAAATTTTGATGGTTCCTCAACCATTCCTTAACTTCAAACTCCCATATCTCGCGAACGGAATGACGAACTCGAGAATTTCCTATTGCATCTGAAAGCAGAAACTCGCCCGATTACAACGGTATGTGTATTTTTGCCCTAGGCCATAGTTGTTATTGGATTCGAGTACCAGACTTGCGAAAATTTTGATGGTTTCTCAAGCATTCCTTAACATCAAACTCCCATATCTCTAGAACGGAATGACGATCTCGAGAAAATCCTGTTGCATCTGAAAGTAGAAACTCGCCCAATTACAATGGTGTGTGTACTTTTCCCCTAGGCCATTCCAGTTATTCGTTTCTAGCATCAGAATTGCGAAAATCTTGACGGTTTCTTAACGATTCCTTAACTTCAAACTCCCATATCTCGCGAACGGATTGACGAACTCGAGAAATTCCTGTTGCATGTGAAAGTAGAAAGTCGCCCGATTACAACGGTATGTGTATTTTGCCCCTAGGCCTTTGAAGTTATTGGTTTCGAGTTTCAGACTTGCGAAAATTTTGATGGTTTCTCAACCATTCCTTATATTCACACTTCCATATCTCGCGAACGGATTGACGAAATCGAGAATTTCCTATTGCATCTGAAAGCAGAAACACGCCCGATTACAACGGTATGTGTATTTTTCCCGTAGGCCATTGTAGTTATTGCTTTCGAGTATCAGATTTGCGAAAATTTTGATGGTTTCTCAACCATTCCTTAACTTCAAACTAGCATATCTCGCGAACGGATTGACGAACTCGAGAATTTCCTATTGCATCTGAAAGCAGAAACACGCCCGATTACAACGGTACGTGTATTTTTGACCTAGGCCATTCCAGTTATTGGTTTCGAGTATCAGACCAGCGAAAATTTTGAAGGTTTCTCAACCATTCCTTAACTTCAAACTTCCATATCTCGCGAACGGAATGACGAACTCGAGAATTTCCTATTGCATCTGAAAGCAGAAACACGCCCGATTACAACGGTACGTGTATTTTTGACCTAGGCCATTCCAGTTATTGGTTTCGAGTATCAGACCAGCGAAAATTTTGAAGGTTTCTCAACCATTCCTTAACTTCAAACTTCCATATCTCGCGAACGGAATGACGAACTCGAGAAATTCCTGTTGCATCTGAAAGTGGAAACTCGCCCGATTACAACGGTATGTGCATTTTTCCCCTATGCCTTTGTAGTTGTTGGTTTCGATTATCAGACTTGCGAAAATTTTGATTGTTTCTCAACCATTCCTTAACTTCGAACTCCCATATCTCGCGAAATGATTGACGAACTCGAGAAATTCCTGTTGTATCTGAAAGTAGAAACTCGCCCGATTACAATGCTGTGTGTACTTTTCCCCTAGGCCATTCCAGTTATTGGTTTCGAGTATCAGACCAGCGAAAATTTTGATGGTTTCTCAACCATTCCTTAATTTCCAACTCCCATACCTCGCGAACGGATTGACGAACTCGAGAATTTCCTCTTGCATCTGAAAGCAGAAACTCGCCCGATTACAACGGTACGTATATTTTTGACCTAGGCCATTCCAGTTATTGGTTTCGAGTATCACACTTGCGAAAATTTTGATGGTTTCTCAACCATTCCTTAACTTCAAACTAGCATATCTCGCGAACGGATTGACGAACTCGAGAATTTCCTATTGCATCTGAAAGCAGAAACACGCCCGATTACAACGGTACGTGTATTTTTGACCTAGGCCATTCCAGTTATTGGTTTCGAGTATCAGACCAGCGAAAATTTTGAAGGTTTCTCAACCATTCCTTAACTTCAAACTTCCATATCTCGCGAACGGAATGACGAACTCGAGAAATTCCTGTTGCATCTGAAAGTGGAAACTCGCCCGATTACAACGGTATGTGCATTTTTCCCCTATGCCTTTGTAGTTGTTGGTTTCGATTATCAGACTTGCGAAAATTTTGATGGTTCCTCAACCATTCCTTAACTTCAAACTCCCATATCTCGCGAACGGAATGACGAACTCGAGAATTTCCTATTGCATCTGAAAGCAGAAACTCGCCCGATTACAACGGTATGTGTATTTTTGCCCTAGGCCATAGTTGTTATTGGATTCGAGTACCAGACTTGCGAAAATTTTGATGGTTTCTCAAGCATTCCTTAACTTCAAACTCCTATATCTCGCGAACGGATTGATGAACTCGAGAAATTCCTGTTGCATCTGCAAGCAGAAACTCGCCCGATTACAACGGTATGTGTATTTTTCCCCTAGACCATTGTAGTTATTGGTTTCTAGCATCAGAATTGCGAAAATTTTGATGGTTTCTCAACCATTCCTTAACTGCAAACTCCCATATCTCGCGAACGGATTGACGAACTCGAGAAATTCCTGTTGCATCTGAAAGCAGAAACTCGCCCGATTACAACGGTATGTGTATTTTTCCCCTAAGCCATTGTAGTTATTGGTTTCTAGCATCAGAATTGCGAAAATTTTGACGGTTTCTCAACCATTCCTTAACTTCAAACTCCCATACCTCGCGAACGGATTGACGAACTCGAGAAATTCCTGTTGCATCTGAAAGCAGAAACTCGCCCGATTACAACGGTATGTGTACTTTTCCCCTAGGCCATTCCAGTTATTGGTTTCGAGTATCAGACTTGCGAACATTTTGAGGGTTTCCCAACCATTCCTTAACTTCAAACTCCCATTTCTCGCGAACGGATTGACGAACTCGAGAAATTCCTGTTGCATCTGAAAGTAGAGACTCGCCCGATTAGAATGGTGTGTGTATTTTTTCCCTAGGCCTTTGTAGTTATTGGTTTAGAGTATCAGACTTTCGAAAATTTTGATGGTTTCTCAAGCATTCCTTAACATCAAACTCCCATATCTCTAGAACGGAATGACGATCTCGAGAAAATCCTGTTGCATCTGAAAGTAGAAACTCGCCCAATTACAATGGTGTGTGTACTTTTCCCCTAGGCCATTCCAGTTATTCGTTTCTAGCATCAGAATTGCGAAAATCTTGACGGTTTCTTAACGATTCCTTAACTTCAAACTCCCATATCTCGCGAACGGATTGACGAACTCGAGAAATTCCTGTTGCATGTGAAAGTAGAAAGTCGCCCGATTACAACGGTATGTGTATTTTGCCCCTAGGCCTTTGAAGTTATTGGTTTCGAGTTTCAGACTTGCGAAAATTTTGATGGTTTCTCAACCATTCCTTATATTCACACTTCCATATCTCGCGAACGGATTGACGAACTCGAGAATTTCCTATTGCATCTGAAAGCAGAAACTCGCCCGATTACAACGGTATGTGTATTTTTCCCGTAGGCCATTGTAGTTATTGCTTTCGAGTATCAGATTTGCGAAAATTTTGATGGTTTCTCAACCATTCCTTAACTTCCAACTGCCATATCTCGCGAACGGATTGACGAACTCGAGAATTTCCTATTGCATCTGAAAGCAGAAACTCGCCCGATTACAACGGTATGTGTATTTTTCCCCTAGGCCATAGTAGTTATTGATTTCGAGTATCAGACTTGCGAAAATTGTGATGGTTTCTCAACCATTCCTTAACTTCAAACTCCCATATCTCGCGAACGGATTGACGAACTCGAGAAATTCCTGTTGCATCTGAAAGTAGAAACTCGCCCGATTACAAAGGTATGTGTGTTTTCCCCCTAGGCCTTTGTAGTTATTGGTTTCGAGTATCAGACTTGCGAAAATTTTGATGGTTTCTCAACCATTCCTTAACTTCAAACTCCCATATCTCGCGAACGGATTGACGAACTCGAGAATTTCCTATTGCATCTGAAAGCAGAAACTCGCCCGATTACAACGGTACGTATATTTTTGCCCTAGGCCATAGTAGTTAATGGATTCGAGTATCAGACTTTCGAAAATTTTGATGGTTTCTCAACCATTCCTTAACTTCAAACTCCCATATCTCGCGAACGGATTGAGGAACTCGAGAAATTTCTGTTGCATCTGAAAGTAGAAACTCGCCCGATTACAATTATATGTGTACTTTTCCCCTAGGCCATTCCAGTTATTGGTTTCGAGTATCAGACTTGCGAAAATTTTGATGGTTTCTCAACCATTCCTTAACTTCACACTTCCATATCTCGCGAACGGATTGACGAACTCGAGAATTTCCTATTGCATCTGAAAGCAGAAACTCGCCCGATTACAACGGTATGTGTATTTTTCCCGTAGGCCATTGTAGTTATTGGTTTCGAGTATCAGATTTGCGAAAATTTTGATGGTTTCTCAACCATTCCTTAACTTCCAACTCCCATATCTCGCGAACGGATTGACGAACTCGAGAATTTCCTGTTGCATCTGAAAGTAGAAACTCGCCCGATTACAAAGGTATGTGTGTTTTCCCCCTAGGCCTTTGTAGTTATTGGTTTCGAGTATCAGACTTGCGAAAATTTTGATTGTTTCTCAACCATTCCTTAACTTCAAACTCCCATATCTCGCGAAATGATTGACGAACTCGAGAAATTCCTGTTGTATCTGAAAGTAGAAACTCGCCCGATTACAATGCTGTGTGTACTTTTCCCCTAGGCCATTCCAGTTATTGGTTTCGAGTATCAGACCAGCGAAAATTTTGATGGTTTCTCAACCATTCCTTAATTTCCAACTCCCATACCTCGCGAACGGATTGACGAACTCGAGAATTTCCTCTTGCATCTGAAAGCAGAAACTCGCCCGATTACAACGGTACGTATATTTTTGACCTAGGCCATTCCAGTTATTGGTTTCGAGTATCAGACTTGCGAAAATTTTGATGGTTTCTCAACCATTCCTTAACTTCAAACTAGCATATCTCGCGAACGGATTGACGAACTCGAGAATTTCCTATTGCATCTGAAAGCAGAAACACGCCCGATTACAACGGTACGTGTATTTTTGACCTAGGCCATTCCAGTTATTGGTTTCGAGTATCAGACCAGCGAAAATTTTGAAGGTTTCTCAACCATTCCTTAACTTCAAACTTCCATATCTCGCGAACGGAATGACGAACTCGAGAAATTCCTGTTGCATCTGAAAGTGGAAACTCGCCCGATTACAACGGTATGTGCATTTTTCCCCTATGCCTTTGTAGTTGTTGGTTTCGAGTATCAGACTTGCGAAAATTTTGATGGTTCCTCAACCATTCCTTAACTTCAAACTCCCATATCTCGCGAACGGAATGACGAACTCGAGAATTTCCTATTGCATCTGAAAGCAGAAACTCGCCCGATTACAACGGTATGTGTATTTTTGCCCTAGGCCATAGTTGTTATTGGATTCGAGTACCAGACTTGCGAAAATTTTGATGGTTTCTCAAGCATTCCTTAACTTCAAACGCCCATATCTCGCGAACGGATTGATGAACTCGAGAAATTCCTGTTGCATCTGAAAGCAGAAACTCGCCCGATTACAACGGTATGTGTATTTTTCCCCTAGACCATTGTAGTTATTGGTTTCTAGCATCAGAA